>NW_020955524.1:455368-585196 GCF_003031625.1 Empidonax traillii
GTTTGTTGTTTTAACCTCAATCAAATCAACAGCAGTAGTTATAGGCAGAATTATCAGTCACTGTCTCTCTCTCCAGCACTGTTTCTTTCTTTGTGTGTTTTCCTCATCTTCTTTCATTTCCTTTAAATGGAAACCATTTTCTCCCAGGCTTTGCAGCCAAACCATACATTCCTAGTGGCCTTGCAGTCACTCAGTTCAGTTTTCTTCTGGAGATGTAACGATCAGCTTTTCTTGCTCATACGCAAGCTGCATCTGCACTTCACACATGTCATGTGCCATCCTCAGTGGAAAGCAATCCTCTCCATTGCAGGACACAAACCCACTGTTACTGTATTTTGGTACTAAACATGCTAGGCACAGAACCATCCGGTTCATTCTCCTGGCAGGAAAAGGGTTTAACTCCGCAAAACCTGCACACTCACATGGCTGCTATTCCCAGAGTACCCCATACTAAGATCTATTCTGCCAGGGAGCAGCAAGAGTGGGGCTGCTCCATAAAGAAGAATAAACCTGGAGTCAAGGGTGACCAGAGCCCAGGCAGTGCCCTCATGGTCTGGCACAGTCCCATCAGTCTGAACAGCGTGGGCAGGGCCGTGTGCTGCTAACACAGGCCCACTGACAGTCTCAGTCAAGGTGAGGGGATGAGTCGAGTCCAGGGTCCATTCAGGGAGTTCAGGCAGAAGCAAGAGGAGTTAAGTCCTGACACAGGACTGGGAACAGGACTACAGAATAGGTCCAAGGTCCTTTAGAACACAGGACTGAAAACTGGCACCCTTATGATGTGGCAGCTCAGGCAAAGTCTGCAGGTCCCAACCTAAGCTTAGATGGGACTCCTGTACTCACGAGCAAGGCACACGGAAGAGACACACGTGTGAAGCTAGTCAGGGCATTTAAAGCAAATTCCTGCATTCAGGAGCTGACATATTTCATCTCAGACCACGTAAAATATCTACAATGCTCTTGTAATTAAGCAACCACCATTTACCTACTGCTTTTGCCAGAAATCGTATGCTATTGATATTCTTCACTTCAGTCCTCACTCCATAAGGCTCTCCAGGGTGATGCACAGAAACATTGGCATCCACTCTCAGCTGACCCTCTGTAAAAGGAAATTTTATCAACAGAACAGTCTGCCCGGTACACCGGAGTTAAAAACTGCATGTTATGTGCAAAGCATTAACAGCAGACTTCTCTATGTTCAGAAAGGAGCAACAACCACTTCATCATAGCTTTCTGCTTCTGATTCTCCCCCAAGGCACTGCCTTGAATCGTTCAAAATATTTCTGAGAATAATGCTTGTGGGTTTTTTTAATTTCTTTAAAAATCATGGCTCATAAATCCTCTCAGAAAACTGCATGGTGCAGTGCAGCACAGATCCTCTAAGCCATACAGCGAAAAGAGCTTCTGAATCACAGCTCTTAAATAAAGGGCAGAATTAGACAAGCAAAGTGGTGGATTGTGAGCTTCCATTCCTCTCAAAGCAGCACAAAAATACCTTTCAGAATTACAATTTGATGGATATATACTATCCTGACATGGAACACAAGAACTTAAGGTTATGTTGAACAGATTTACTAAGGTGTTCTTGGAAATTTACAGCTCAAGGACAAAATGTGAGAAGCAGGGGATTTTTTTGGTAATTTTCCCCCTCTCCTTCAAGAAACTGCAATCTCACCCCCCAAAATGTCCCTGGCTGCCAAAAGCTGAAACTGAATACAGAGTTTTATATAAAAACATCCTGCACTTTTAGTTCAAAATGGACTAATGTCCTTAGAGATTTTTAGTGACTCAACCACAAGTAACTTGTAATTTTATCTTTCTAAGTATTGTCCCTCTAACAACATCCCTTCTGAGAAGAAAAGGCTTGCCACAGTTATCAACTGCTGGGAATAAACAAACAGCAGAGGTTGTATTACATTCTGGAACGTTAACAAACATTATTTTTCTCACACTGCACACCTGTAGCCTTTCCCTGTGTTTTTTTAATTTATTTTTTTATTTCAAATACAGATAAAAGAAACCATCACCTACTATGTAGATACAGTAGCATTATTAATGAGAGTGCAAAATAGCTCAGTTAAACCTGTGAAGACAGCTACAGCTTCAGAATCCATTCAACTCAATAGATTTATAATTGACTAGAGAGGCCTTGGTACAATTTGTAAGAGCAGCTGGAGGATGGCACACTAATTTCCTCTGTCTTCGTAGAGTCTTGCCAGACATGCAAATGAAGGACAAAGGTGTTGGAATGACCCAACATCTCTCTCAAGAGAAGTGTTTTGCAGGTGCTCCCTTTCTGGGGTGAAACGAGTACTTGTTCCGAAAGAGGAACAGTCTTGTCCTGCCCTTGCTTTATTTTGAGACACAACCTGTTTCTACTTGGATGTACGCAGACAATATACTTGACTGTACATTGGATGTATTGTAGACAATAAAGTTAATCAGGCATAAGCAAAAGGAGAGCCAGGCTGCAAATGTTTTAAAAAAAAAAAAAAATCTTTTATTTCCTTTAAGCCCAGGTTATTTTCCTTTCATTTTGCAATGAAATTATCTTTTCACCTGTTCGTTTTTAATGAAATAATAACTGATAAAACTGGGCACTTGTCTTCTCTGTACATGCAAGTAGAATGAAGGTAAATTATAAGGATGCAAAGCCTTTATTTGAAAAAATGTAATTACGATGAGAGAAAACCACAGCAGAAAGCCCCTAAAACCTTCACCTTGAAAAAAAAAATTCAAATGGTTTTAAAGCCATCTATCCTGGAAGAAAATATTTCCAATACTCCTATAAAATCAGAAATCTCCCTGTGATAAAAGGTATCATAATGCAATTTCCAATGGCAATTTTAGGGCCAAATTCAGTAGTTATAAATGATGGTATATATTTATGCCCACAAAGAAGAAGCATGCAAACTCTCTGCTTAATATTGACAACTGCGTCTCATTTGATATGAGACACTACTGCGAGAAAAGATTCAGAGAAATAGATAATGTCTAGCAATTATTATTTCCGCCTACATTAAATTAAATTTCCATCACTAGCCAACGTTTACTGGATCCCATTTATTGGGTGATACATGGGCCACTCTGACTCAGTTCTCTAGGAGACATCCACTTGTATAATGGACTGAATTTGTTGCCAGACAGCGAGGCAAACTGTCACAGGCAAAAATATAGCTTACATTGTGAACACTAATAAGCAGCTGATAATTATGTGTACGTGTGGAGGGAATGAATGCCTAAAACCATACTCTAGACTCTCAAGTAAACCCTGCTGTATGCCAGCTGTAACTGTGGGTTGGCTGTAAATTCTGGTTACATCAGGACTGAGGAAAAATGGCACGACCTGAATTTCCCAATTAATGGAGGAGACACGTAAGACAGAATCACCAGTTAAGAGGCTGAACACAGCCTATGCTTCTGCACTTCAGCTATTGCAAAAATGGGGGCTACTTAAAGTTTCAGAAAGAGCTAGTGCCAGAAGCAGGGGTTCCTACAGGACGAAGCAGGTCTCAGAAAGATAGGTAATCTTGTCTAAAATTAACCCCAGCAGCCATGTCTGTGTCATGCTGTCATTTACTCCATCTCATGCACAACACCAGCCCAATTTTACTTCCTACACTGATTTTATGACTAGCTGAGACCTAAAACACAACTTAAAAGATGATCCATGCTCCCACTACTTTGTCCCTTAACTTCCATACTCCACAATTAATCCCTGCTACAGATCTTCTATGCTGCAGTGCTGTGGCAATCAAGATGGAGACAGACAGGGAGAAGCACCACAAGAACCCTGGGGACATTTCCTCCTGCCTGGCTTTATCCTGTGAAATTACTGTGTGAGGAAATATAATATCCAGCACGGCAAAGCTCTGCAGACAAAGGCAGGCCTATAAGGAGACCTGAAGCATGGCAAGACAGACTCTAAGGACTGTAAAAACAACAAGCCACAAAAGGCTATGCACTATAAGCAACCACAGAGCAAAATAACCAGAAGCTGCAAAACTCCTGCAAATGCAGAGAATTACTGGTGACAAGGAAACATGCCCTTCCCCCTTCAGTACCTGCCATGATTGCCTGGCTGCTCCCAAGTGTCTGAAGAATGAGCTGAAGCTCTCTGACTGCTGCAGCTGCTTCCTCCCCACAGCACATATCAGGCTCCATGACAACTTCCATGAGACCGACTCCTATCGGGGAAGGAGAGAGGAGATTTTCAACAACAGCTTTTGATCTTGGCAACTGGCTCAACACATGAGAGAACTTGGGCTTTTTTCAAAACAAACAACCAACCAAACAACCGTATATCCCCATGTATTATTTATTAACTGTCACTATGGGCCTAGCTGCAGATTACTATAAAAACTTTTCCTCCTTTTTTTTTGAAGTAACAAACCATAGACAATCCTCCATCCTTTGATGGCATCCAGATCAGAAGGACCCATTCCTCTTCTGCCTTTCTCTAGAAGAGCATTTAAAGCCAATCAGATTCCAGATTCGAATTTATTTATCTTAAACTAATTTTGGAAATGACAGAACTGCAAACAGAGGCAGTCTGAATTTTAGCTTCAGAACCTAGCTTTCAAAGTATACGAGCAGCCACAGCCTTTAACTTCAGTGGACACCGAAGCACCGTGTCCCACTTAGGCTAGGCCAGCCAGGTTGCTGCCCATCTTGTGTGCTAATCTGGATCTCTCCATTTACAATTTCCAAGTTAAAAGAGAAAATCTACATTTTTTCAAAGCTAATAATTAAAAGAAATGTCTGACTCATGCACCGACAAATTCCCATAGCTGCTCCTTCTACATTACAAAATTGATTCCCTAGGTCTGTGATATTTTACTCTTTTTAAAAACAACAACAACAACAACAAAAAANGTTTGTTGTTTTAACCTCAATCAAATCAACAGCAGTAGTTATAGGCAGAATTATCAGTCACTGTCTCTCTCTCCAGCACTGTTTCTTTCTTTGTGTGTTTTCCTCATCTTCTTTCATTTCCTTTAAATGGAAACCATTTTCTCCCAGGCTTTGCAGCCAAACCATACATTCCTAGTGGCCTTGCAGTCACTCAGTTCAGTTTTCTTCTGGAGATGTAACGATCAGCTTTTCTTGCTCATACCCAAGCTGCATCTGCACTTCACACATGTCATGTGCCATCCTCAGTGGAAAGCAATCCTCTCCATTGCAGGACACAAACCCACTGTTACTGTATTTTGGTACTAAACATGCTAGGCACTGAGCCATCTGGTTCATTCTCCCGGCAGGAAGAGGGTTTACCTCCGCAAAACCTGCACACTCACATGGCTGCTATTCCCAGAGTACCCCATACTAAGATCTATTCTGCCAGGGAGCAGCAAGAGTGGGGCTGCTCCATAAAGAAGAATAAACCAGGAGTCAAGGGTGACCAGAGCCCAGGCAGTGCCCTCATGGTCTGGCACAGTCCCATCAGTCTGAACAGCGTGGGCAGGGCCGTGTGCTGCTAACACAGGCCCACTGACAGTCTCAGTCAAGGTGAGGGGATGAGTCGAGTCCAGGGTCCATTCAGGGAGTTCAGGCAGAAGCAACAGGAGTTAAGTCCTGACACAGGACTGGGAACAGGACTACAGAATAGGTCCAAGGTCCTTTAGAAGACAGGACTGAAAACTGGCACCCTTATGATGTGGCAGCTCAGGCAAAGTCTGCAGGTCCCAACCTAAGCTTAGATGGGACTCCTGTACTCACGAGCAAGGCACACGGAAGAGACACACGTGTGAAGCTAGTCAGTGCAGTTAAAGCAAATTCCTGCATTCAGGAGCTGACATATTTCATCTCAGACCACGTAAAATATCTACAATGCTCTTGTAATTAAGCAACCACCATTTACCTACTGCTTTTGCCAGAAATCGTATGCTATTGATATTCTTCACTTCAGTCCTCACTCCATAAGGCTCTCCAGGGTGATGCACAGAAACATTGGCATCCACTCTCAGCTGACCCTCTGTAAAAGGAAATTTTATCAACAGAACAGTCTGCCCGGTACACCGGAGTTAAAAACTGCATGTTATGTGCAAAGCATTAATAGCAGACTTCTCTATGTTCAGAAAGGAGCAACAACCACTTCATCATAGCTTTCTGCTTCTGATTCTCCCCCAAGGCACTGCCTTGAATCGTTCAAAATATTTCTGAGAATAATGCTTGTGGGTTTTTTTAATTTCTTTAAAAATCATGGCTCATAAATCCTCTCGGAAAACTGCATGGTGCAGTGCAGCACACATCCTCTAAGCCATACAGTGAAAAGAGCTTCTGAATCACAGCTCTTAAATAAAGGGCAGAATTAGACAAGCAAAGTGGTGGATTGTGAGCTTCCATTCCTCTCAAAGCAGCACAAAAATACCTTTCAGAATTACAATTTGATGGATATATACTATCCTGACATGGAACACAAGAACTTAAGGTTATGTTGAACAGATTTACTAAGGTGTTCTTGGAAATTTACAGCTCAAGGACAAAATGTGAGAAGCAGTGGATTTTTTTGGTAATTTTCCCCCTCTCCTTCAAGAAACTGCAATCTCACCCCCCAAAATGTCCCTGGCTGCCAAAAGCTGAAACTGAATACAGAGTTTTATATAAAAACATCCTGCACTTTTAGTTCAAAATGGACTAATGTCCTTAGAGATTTTTAGTGACTCAACCACAAGTAACTTGTAATTTTATCTTTCTCAGTATTGTCCCTCTAACAACATCCCTTCTGAGAAGAAAAGGCTTGCCACAGTTATCAACTGCTGGGAATAAACAAACAGCAGAGGTTGTATTACATTCTGGAACGTTAACAAACATTATTTTTCTCACACTGCACACCTGTAGCCTTTCCCTGTGGGTTTTTTTTTTTTAATTTATTTTTTTATTTCAAATACAGATAAAAGAAACCATCACCTACTATGTGGATACAGTAGCATTATTAATGAGAGTGCAAAATAGCTCAGTTAAACCTGTGAAGACAGCTACAGCTTCAGAATCCATTCAACTCAATAGATTTATAATTGACTAGAGAGGCCTTGGTACAATTTGTAAGAGCAGCTGGAGGATGGCACACTAATTTCCTCTGTCTTCGTAGAGTCTTGCCAGACATGCAAATGAAGGACAAAGGTGTTGGAATGACCCAACATCTCTCTCAAGAGAAGTGTTTTGCAGGTGCTCCCTTTCTGGGGTGAAACGAGTACTTGTTCCGAAAGAGGAACAGTCTTGTCCTGCCCTTGTTTTATTTTGAGACACAACCTGTTTCTACTTGGATGTACGCAGACAATATACTTGACTGTACACTGGATGTATTGTAGACAATAAAGTTAATCAGGCATAAGCAAAAGGAGAGCCAGGCTGCAAATGTTTAAAAAAAAAAAAAAATCTTTTATTTCCTTTAAGCCCAGCTTACTTTCC
Organism: Empidonax traillii; assembly: GCF_003031625.1. NCBI lineage: Eukaryota > Metazoa > Chordata > Aves > Passeriformes > Tyrannidae > Empidonax > Empidonax traillii. The sequence continues at coordinate 462,779 of NW_020955524.1, forward strand.
TTTCATTTTGCAATGAAATTATCTTTTCACCTGTTCGTTTTTAATGAAATAATAACTGATAAAACTGGGCACTTGTCTTCTCTGTACATGCAAGTAGAATGAAGGTAAATTATGAGGATGCAAAGCCTTTATTTGAAAAAATGTAATTACGATGAGAGAAAACCACAGCAGAAAGCCCCTAAAACCTTCACCTTGAAAAAAAAAATTCAAATGGTTTTAAAGCCATCTTTCCTGGAAGAAAATATTTCCAATACTCCTAAAAAATCAGAAATCTCCCTGTGATAAAAGGTATCATAATGCAATTTCCAATGGCAATTTTAGGGCCAAATTCAGTAGTTATAAATGATGGTATATATTTATGCCCACAAAGAAGAAGCATGCAAACTGTCTGCTTAATACTGACAACTGCGCCTCATTTGATATGAGACACTACTGTGAGAAAAGATTCAGAGAAATAGATAATGTCTAGCAATTATTATTTCCGCCTACATTAAATTAAATTTCCATCACTAGCCAACGTTTACTGGATCCCATTTATTGGGTGATACATGGGCCACTCTGACTCAGTTCTCCAGGAGACATCCACTTGTATAATGGACTGAATTTGTTGCCAGACAGCGAGGCCAACTGTCACAGGCAAAAATATAGCTTACATTGTGAACACTAATAAGCAGCTGATAATTATGTGTACGTGTGGAGGGAATGAATGCCTAAAACCATACTTTAGACTCTCAAGTAGAACCCTGCTGTATGCCAGCTGTAACTGTGGGTTGGCTGTAAATTCTGGTTACATCAGGACTGAGGAAAAATGGCACGACCTGAATTTCCCAATTAATGGAGGAGACACGTGAGACAGAATCACCAGTTAAGAGGCTGAACACAGCCTATGCTTCTGCACTTCAGCTATTGCAAAAATTGGGGCTACTTAAAGTTTCAGAAAGAGCTAGTGCCAGAAGCAGGGGTTCCTACAGGAGGAAGCAGGTCTCAGAAAGATAGGTAATCTTGTCTAAAATTAACCCCAGCAGCCATGTCTGTGTCATGCTGTCATTTACTCCATCTCATGCACAACACCAGCCCAATTTTACTTCCTACACTGATTTTATGACTAGCTGAGACCTAAAACACAACTTAAAAGATGATCCATGCTCCCACTACTTTGTCCCTTAACTTCCATACTCCACAGTTAATCCCTGCTACAGATCTTCTATGCTGCAGTGCTGTGGCAATCAAGATGGAGACAGACAGGGAGAAGCACCACAAGAACCCTGGGGACATTTCCTCCTGCCTGGCTTTATCCTGCGAAATTACTGTGTGAGGAAATGTAATATCTAGCATGGCAAAGCTCTGCAGACAAAGGCAGGCCTATAAGGAGACCTGAAGCACGGCAGGACAGACTCTGAGGACTGTAAAAACAACAAGCCACAAAAGGCTATGCACTATAAGCAACCACAGAGCAAAATAACCAGAAGCTGCAAAACTCCTGCAAATGCAGAGAATTACTGGTGACAAGGAAAACATGCCCTTCCCCCTTCAGTACCTGCCATGACTGCCTGGCTGCTCCCAAGTGTCTGAAGAATGAGCTGAAGCTCTCTGACTGCTGCAGCTGCTTCTTCCCCACAGCACATATCAGGCTCCATGACAACTTCCATGAGACCGACTCCTATCAGGGAAGGAGACAGGAGATTTTCAACAACAGCTTTTGATCTTGGCAACTGGCTCAACACATGAGAGAACTTGGGCTTTTTTCAAAACAAACAACCAACCAAACAACTGTATATCCCCATGTATTATTTATTAACTGTCACTATGGGCCTAGCTGCAGATTACTATAAAAACTTTTCCTCCTTTTTTTTTTGAAGTAACAAACCATAGACAATCCTCCATCCTTTGATGGCATCCAGATCAGAAGGACCCATTCCTCTTCTGCCTTTCTCTAGAAGAGCATTTAAAGCCAATCAGATTCCAGATTCGAATTTATTTATCTTAAACTAATTTTGGAAATGACAGAACTGCAAACAGAGGTAGTCTGAATTTTAGCTTCAGAACCTAGCTTTCAAAGTATACGAGCAGCCACAGCCTTTAACTTCAGTGGACACCGAAGCACCGTGTCCCACTTAGGCTAGGCCAGCCAGGTTGCTTACCATCTTGTGTGCTAATTTGGATCTCTCCATTTACAATTTCCAAGTTAAAAGAGAAAATCTACATTTTTTCAAAGCTAATAATTAAAAGAAATGTCTGACTCATGCACCGACAAATTCCCACAGCTGCTCCTTCTACATTACAAAATTGATTCCCTAGGTCTGTGATATTTTACTCTTTAAAAAAAAAAAAAACAAACAACAACAACAACAACAACAACAACAACAACAACAACAAAAAAAAACACCAACAACCAAGACATACAGTTCAAGACCTTAAAGAGCTGAGTGGCTCTGTATGAGTGACACACATGGTTTTGAGCAAACTGGAGCCAATAGATTTCTAACTTGCTACTGCCAACTGCCATCAACCAACAGCAATCAGAAAGGTCCACTGGCCATTAAAAAAATCAAGCATTCATCTCCTTCTAGTGCAACAGTCATTTTGATGAATTTTTACTTGCAAAGAAAGAGACATAAGGCTATTTTTACTTTTTGCCTGTTTCCTGTCACCCATTTACCTTTAAAGACTCATCTTACACCAAAAAGAGGAAAAAACAGGAAAATAATCCAAACCTACCAGCCCTGTTCAAGTCCACAAGAGTCTGCCTCCTTGTGTCATCATGGAGACTTTTTCCACTGTCTTGCTCCAACTGAATTTGTTTAATCCTCACAGTTTTTGTCACCATCTGGCTCATTTTGTTGTCTATGCAGAGACTGTACGACAGACTTCCATTCACCGCAATAGGAACTCTTTGCTGAGTGATTTGATAGCCAGCCTGTCAACAATATTAGCTTTATATTCAAGTGAAACATCCAGTTTTCAGAAAGCAGTGGAATGGCCAAGTGCAAGTACTATTGACTAAGAACTAAACTGAAAATGCAACATCTTCTATAGTGACCTACACAAGAGGATAGAACACATGTACATGTTAATTTGGAAGTTATATTTTGCTTACATGGATAGGAAGCAAGCTAGAAGATGGGTCTAGAATTCAATGTAACTGTAAAAAGCTCTAAGTCTGAAAAAATAAGAGCACTCCTCAATACAGGTAAGTATACAACACCATACTAATGCTGAAATAATAAATAATCAACTGCACAATCTCTCGCCAAGGATGACAAACTTCTCAGATGCTGCCCTGGGGCAGGGAGTGGACTGGAAGAGGTTCTTTCATGCCTGTGGTTCTGTGATCATGTCAAATCTTGTCTGAAGCCAGTTACTGTACTTCCATCCCCAAGCTGGGACTATCACTCATCCTCCCAACAGGCTGAATACGGCTCTCTGTCTGTTCTGAACTGTATCATTAGAGGGGAGGAGAGGGAAGGGCTGGGGCCATGGAGATCAAGAAAATAAGAAAACTCCATGTCATTAATGTAGCAATCTAAAAGACAGATACTGCAACCCCACACAGGGCACACAGCTGACAAATGCCCTCTCATGTCTGGGACTCCACTCAAAGGGGAAGCTGCTGGCCAGAAAAGAGGCTGCCAGTGACAAGGTACTGGAATAACTGCAATAATATAAAAATACAGGAGTGAATCAGTGACACCTGAGGTGTGGTCCCCAACACTTCTTTCTCACCTGTTCAGGACACTATTGGTGAGAATTAAAAAAATGTCTGCCAGGCACAAATGAACCGGGAGGAGCATCTGCATATTTTGCAGGGATGACAAACTTACCCTGAAATGTAGAGATGGTGACAGGGCACTGGAATGGAGACCAATGGTCTGGCCCTGTGAACAGCCCAACTTCTATATGCAACGAAGTGCATGACCTTCTGGTCATAATGATTATAAGAAAGATAAAATAACTGACTCCATGCAGCCTGTGCTAATCACACAGCTCTTCTCATCTAAAACTTCTCATTAAAATGATTTTTTAAAGCTTGAAACAGTGAGTGACAACAAATAACGTGAATCCCATTTCCCATCAAAAGCCCTATTTTCAAGAGTAACAATAATCCCATTGTCAAATGACCCTAAGAGCTGGATTTATTTGTTCTATACAGCTCATTAGCCTAAACTCTGCATCTTATTAAAGGGTTCCTAACTAGACTGTTCACTATGAAACGCAGGTCTGGCAGTTCATTGTCAGTGCTTAAACTGCAAAGTCAGCCAGTAGAAAGCCAGAATTATATGTTCCAAGCCAATAAAATGTGTCAGCATCTCCCTGACCAAATTTCCATGCTTATCTGACCAGAGCATCCTGTAACTCATGTCTGCAGACAGTGGCAGCCCACTTGGCGCTCACACCTTCTTCCACCTCACTGTTCTCCTCTTAAGCATGCGGATGCAGATTCTTTCTTATGACAGCATTCATCCTTATAGCTTCTATGCAGTAGAATGATAGCAGACATCACAAGAATATAAGAAACTGCTTTCAGTTTAACAGCACAGGCACTAAAGGCAGCCTGCAAACAAATCTGTGATGGTTTTGGTGTTTCTTTTATGATGTGTAAAGGAATTCTGAAAGTCATGTTTACTTCCTGCAATTCACTTTTTTCTCCTTCAGGTCTTGAAATGGGCTTTAAGATAATTCTACAAGTTAAAGAAAAAAAGTGTTGGCAATTCAAACTGCTAAGTTTGCATTTCACATTCCAAGCAGGTCACTCCGGAGCCCCTAACAAAGAGCTCAGAAATATTAGCAAACTTATCTCGAGAAACCAAATCAGAATTACAAGCCACAAGTTCCCAATGTAGAAGAGAACAGAACAGAACAGAAATCTCATCTTAGATGCAGGTCCACAATGGACACCTATAATACAGTTCTCCTTCGAAGGTGGGGAAAAATAGTATTTGGAAATGTTTTGTGTAACTTCAAAATATTTCCAATGCCTGAAAAAGAGTGGGAAAGAAGGTAATTTGGTTAATAATACAGCATCCCTACACATTAATTTAGGACCTGAGAAATCTCCCACTCTGCTTCCCTGGATGTCTGAGACACCTGATCTAAAGAGAGAATAAGCTAACATGCCTGATTTTTCTCAGATAAAATAAAACCACTTTTTTTCTTTTAATGTAGTCATCAGATCTTCACCCCAAAAATGGAGAAAGCTAAACTAGTGTCCTCCCTTTGACAGATTAGTGACAAACTGAACATTCAGTACAAGTAAGTTGACAGAAAAAAAAAAGTTTAAAATTAGAAAAGTTTAATTTTATTAAAATCGAAAAAAAGGCTCAAACACTGTTGCATCCTGTTGCAATGACAGAAGTCAGGTTCTTAAATGACTTCAATACATCCGTATCAAGTGCAGCAAAACACATTTGACTTCCGGTGACACTTTCTACCCAACACAAAAGCTACCAACAAAACATACTGCAAAGACTCAATTTCTCAGTTGGTTTTGTTTTGTTTTCATTTAATGGAACCATGACTGAGGAAGTTTTGAAGGGAAATTAAATATTTTTAGGTCCCTAAGCATGGGCAGAAAAGAGACTACTATGTTTACACCACTGAACCTGTGTTTGTTATACATTCACTTTAAATGAAGGACTATTATCAGACTGCTTTTACCCTAACAGACAATTAGTACTAACCACCAGGAATGGACAACTTAAGGGACAAAGCAGCTCCAGCTCACAATTCAATTACATTAAGCTACTAGAATTGTGCAGCTAAGCAAGGAGTCAGCAATCAGAGCAATCATATTCAATCAGTGAGCAGCAGGGTACAGCTGCCTATTTCATCAGGGCACAGCATCTGGGGTAAGCAGAGCACTGACTGAAAACAGAAAAAGCACCTCCTCACTCATGCCCCACTGCCATCCATACTCCAGACTGGTCCTTTCCTCCAGCCGCAGAGGGACCAGCTATACTGCATACTTACAGGCAGATCTGCATAGAAGTAGTGTTTTCTGTCAAACAAGGACTTCTTGTTTATGCTGCAGTTGAGTGCCAGGCCTGTCATCACTGCTGCTTCTACACATCTCCTGTTGAGAACCTAAGGAAACATGACACATGGTTTTGCTCAGATACTCAGTATGTAACAAATGTGTCTCCCACACACTGCCTTATAAGGAGCACATATTCAATTTCGCTTGCCTTCAGTCACCATTAGATCTCTTTCCTTGTGTGGGTAGATCTTATTCATCATTAAAGCTGTAGTAGCTATAAATCTGCAAAGCTTTAAGACAAAAAAACAAGCTGTTCAGTCATTTTGTCATACTACATAAGGAGATGTACACTGTTCTGGCTTGCTACTTTTGCAAATGTTCCCGTGCTTTTGAATCTTTGAGGGTACAAGAGACAAATCACAGTCAATGATAACTGACTTATAACTAGCTGTCAGCTCTTACTGGGAACTGGAAACACAGGGGATTTGCATTAGGGACTGCAGTGCCATTTCAGTAAAACACTTCAGAACAACCATAACCACAGAACTACAGTGAATTCATGAGTATCTACATATGCCGTAGATTTTAATACTTTGCTTGACTAGGATGAAACGAAGCACACTAACATGCTTTGCTAAGACAGAATCCAAAAGACATCAATTGATCCTGCGGCAAGTATACATGCTCCAGTACCCAGGTAACCCATGGGATTAAGGTTCTTGCAGAATGCCACGTGATCTGAAGACCCAAAAAGGCCTTCACAAAGAAACAAAGGAGGTAAATGTGGTTTCTCACCAGGGACCCTCACTACCAGCACTACACCCTTGTATCTCCTCAGCAGGGTCAGGATCCAGAGGAGTAAGAAAATCTCACTCCAAAAATTCCTGACAAGTTGTAGTTTTTTCAGATGTGCTCTCTTTAATTTAGCAGCTTGTTCAACTAACATCAAACAGATAAAACCGAAAAGGAAAAAAAAGAAGGGATTTATTTGTCTTAGTACAACTCTGACATGCTCACACAGCATTTTGAAACAGGAACAGAACTTTATCCATCCTGTTCTGCACTGTGCAGCTGCCAAGAAGTCTATTTCTCCAGCAGGACCATTAAAGGGGCACATTATGCAAAAGAATGTACATGACTTCATCTGCATTGACCAGAACATAAAACAAATAATGTTTTATTCCATGCTTCTGACAGTATTTACTTTTTTATATTCTCCAACCTGAATTCTGAAAACATATTAAGCAGCTGTACATTTCCCATGATCCCACATCTTCAGCTGGAAAATTACTCTCTTTGCTTTATTCATTTAGTATTTAAAAAACCAAAATAATAGGAGAGAATATGAGAAACTCTTAATGTAACAGAAACTTAAAAACTGCTTATACAGAAAAGAAATTAAATATTTAAGACATTTAACAAGGGAACTTTCAGATCTTTAGTGTAGCTATATACGGCTAACTAGAATACATCATCTGTTCAGGCATGTTTTACTTATTAAAAAATTTAAAAGATACATAAAGCAAATTCTAAAGAAGAAAAAAGGAAGAACAATCTCCCTTTGAAATACTGATCCATGGCAAAACGAACACAATTAGTCCTGACTGTAATCTACAGCAAAATTGGTGACAATGAAACATTAATTTACTTTAGTAGCATAGCTGCAGCTCATAATATAGTAGGCGCTCCTCTTGTCAACAATTAAATGCTTCCAGACAGTAAAGATACTTTTCTTTTTTTTTATTATTGTTTAAGGACTTCTGTAATCGTGCTAGTCAAAGTGTTAATTGTTTAAAATATCATCATCGTTCTAAATACACAGGCGAATTTCCTCCTACTAAAGCCTTATGGCACAGTCCTGCTCAGCTTTACAAATTAGTGAGGACCATGCCAGTCAATCCTTTAAAAACTGGTCACTGGAAACCCATGAAGGCTCCCTAAGAACTGGTAAACTCAAAACACCACTGCAACAGAGAACCAGTATCTTGCTACAATTCCTGATGGTGCAGGGGTTATGACTGACTGCAATCAGCAAACAAGACAAATCCCAAGGAATCACAATCAGTCAAAGCCTCACAGCACCTTGTTCAAACACAGGTTGAGATTACCTAATGATTACAGTACAAATACTGCCTTTGACCACGTGCTCTTCAGTTTTTGCTTCAAACAGAATGGAGTGTATCTTACTCATTGTCCTAAGGAATAACACTGTTTTGAGGTGAAGGAAATAATTCCCACATACATACTACTTACACCAGAGAGAACCTTTTGCACTACTGCTGACGAACCATTTTGGTGGCTCTAGGGAAAAGCAGGCATAAAAATGTGAAGTATTGATTATTTTTTATGTAGTATTACTAAGCATTTAGATGACTCTAATGTGTATGTGTCCCCAGTGTACTGGATCATGCTAGCCAAATCATTGTACACGCACCACTACTCACTCAACTTCCTGTGCTACTCCTTTATCAACCTCTGTGGTGACAGAAGGCATTGCAAAGCAGATCTTTTCCACTATGGCATACTGAAACGTCTACCGTGCCAATCTGCTTCCTCTGTCCTGTGTCACTTGAAGAGGGAAAAAACCCCAACCAGATGACTCTCTACTTCCTCAAAAATCAAAACTTATCTGTGTAATACTGCTTCATTTCTGAAGTGACTACTACTACCCATCACCGTGATCAAGGCTGTGAGCACAAAGCAGAACTGTTTAAGCAAACTACTACCTTTCCCCCAAACAAGCCTGGCTTTTCAAATAATCTGCAGTGATAAACATCAATTCAGTACGTGAAACTTCCCATACTAATGACCTAGAATAAGTCCTCCAGCTTGTTTATGCAGTAGGCTGTTATTAAGTTGACAGCTTTGACTAGCACCAAAGATTTAAATTACTGGCTTGAACTGACAAGCTGCCTGTCTGGTATGTTAGTAAAGTGTTGGCCTTGAAAACAAGCTGTGTACTTCCTGCAATAGGTATGGACAAAGCACAAGAGTCTATAAAGGCTTCTTCAGTATTTCTGGTCCTCTAAAATGGAAGCATCCCTCATAATATTTAAGAAAATCCTAGAGAGCTATCACAGAAAGAAATGTAAATTGCGTGTATTGGAAACTCATGAAAAACCTTAACAATGGCATCACAACAACAGCACCACCTCCCTTGTAGCTACCCTATCCTGCTAGAGCACCATGGTAACTGAGCACTAAAGAAATGAAAGAACAGTCCAACCAAGACCTCTCTCTTTCTGATACTTGTCTTTTCTTTACATACAGTTCACGAGTGGAAAGACTCCTTTAAAAAATTTATCATCTTTATTTGAAAGTTCGGTTTAGTCAAGACTTTGGTTTCAAATACAAGACTACAACACTACAGTAGCTATACAAAACTATTCACCATACCTTCAATGGCATAAATACCCACCAACAGCAGTTTTTTAACAGCTCTTTCTTTAACAATAGGTTTATTCCTTATATTAATACATTAAAGAAAGCTGGCACCCTTTTAGGTGAAGATATACACTTCTATATTTAGTAAATTACCATTTTTACATTTTAAAGAGGGTAGGTATGCAGCTTCTTGTTTTGCTAATGAGTATTATATAGGATACATAATTAGGAGGGGAAAAAAAAAGAAGAAACATCTAGATGTCTCTCCTGGAAAAAGTTTATTTTTGCTAACTTCTACAAAAAAACCGCTTTTTTTTGCAATAGCATTTGGACTCAGGAAGCCTATATTACATAACAAAGTACTGCTTGTACTAAAACCAGTAAAATCAAAGTAATTCCCCAGAAATTTTTACAGGTTTTCATTCTAGGTCACACATTTTAATAAATTAGATTTAATATTAATTGGTTATCTTAAAACCTTCAGTCCTACTTACAATCATGAAAAAAATCAGCATTAATCAGATTAACCACAGGACTGTTTACCTAAAAAACACTTAATCTTAGCTCCTTTTCATTCAGAGTAACAGCTGAAAGGAGGAGGTAGTACAATGTACTCAGACGGCTCTCTGTATACCAGGCAGTAATCTTTAGATACCTCATCAGATATATTGAATCATATTTCCCAGTACTCCCATTTCATATCATTCTGATTTTTATTTGCTTTCACTAATGGATATATTCAGTCTTACTATTCTTGCTGTGTTAAAAGTACCAGTTTGCTGCAATACATGGTTCTTTGAAGTGCAATCATGAGTTAAACTTCAAAATAAACTACTCTTACATGTACTTAGCCCAAATGTAATTGTGGCTGTTCAGTCTGACACTGGAGATGAGTACTTCACTGTAGCATTCTGCCCTGGCATCCTCCCCCACACACAGAACGGACTGACTGCCTTGTAGCTATGCACGTACAGAATGTATGTAATATAAATGACAACGTGACCATTTCCCAAATGGGCCATTTACTTCAATAGGTTACAATGAGACTCCATCCCTCCAAGAATACAGTAAAATTTTAAAAAACCAAGCCAACTAAATCTTGTCATTGTAAGGTCTGCAAAGAACTCGCGTTCCAAAACCTGAGGTCTCAAACTGCAGGGGAAATTTAAAAAGGCCAACTTCAGTTTAGGGTCTTCTGCATGTCAGTCCAGCATCTACTTCACAGCACCTTTCCTGTCCCAATAGGAAGACTATGTTCTTACCCCAAAAGAAAAAGGCAAGATAGCAGAGAAGGAAGCACCAAACATTTTAAATTGAGATCTTAGATCAGCAGAAAGAGATTCCAGCTTAAGAGAACAAAATGGCAACTGAGAATCTGAAACAGCAAACAAGATGTGGGGAGGCGCATTTAATGCATTTTTTAACTTTACCTTGTTTAACTTCACCTTTCTACAAGTCTGGTACAAAACTATATGCTGCTATACAAACATTATTATTATTGCTGAACTTGTCTGATGGCAAAGTTGGGCTTGTGGTGATGCAGCAGGCACTGATTCAAGCTGTATCCTAAAGTCAGGCAGTTCTGATATTAAGAAGTACCCAGCTCCCAAACACACTACTTCAAGTGCACTCAAAAGAATAAGAGGGCACACCTTCTCAAAGCTGAAGAGTTATTAGCCTGAAAGCTTGTATCACAAGGCTTAGAATTGGAGGAAGCACCTTCCAGTGTCAGTCATGACCACAAAAATTCAGCAGCAGTAGGGAGAAATGCTGACCCCTGGGAGCAAGAAAAACAGGAAGGCAATACCAGATTCAAAGTTGTTTAAATAATGACACACTTATGGGTTTCTCAACCCACAGGGAGGTTGCTAAAAGAAACACAGGAAGAAAAATTCATTCAGACCAATGTGTGGACAAAGTGCTCAATGGTCTCCATAGAACAAATCTGTTTTCTGGCGTCATAGGAAATCAGCCAATCCAGTGGCATTGCCCCAAACCACTGATCTTCATATCTCAGATCCAATCACCAGCAGCTAAAAACAAAGTTCTACCATTCAGGACCAATTCCAAGCAGGACAACCCACAGGGAAGACAGGACAATGCAATGGTGATACAGTGGTTCATGATATCCATAACCAAACACTGTGCTTATATTGTGTTATCATAAAGAAGTCCAGTATCCCTCTAACATCCACACCCTCCCTGTTGACAGCAGTCTTCTGCATCTGCCACATGGCTTTATTTGACCTGTCATAAGGATACTCCCTCTCTTATGTCAGCTGAAATTATTACTAATGCTATCTGATCCAGGACAAATCAAACACAAGAAGAGCCAGTGAAAACATCTCACTGCTGCTGAAGGAAGGGGACTGAGCAATGGCTAAACCCTAAGTTACAGAACGTGATCAAATACAAGGCAAAATGGAGCTTTGAAGAGAACCTTCACAGACCTTTTTTTATTCCTACACTGAGCTCCACAAAAAAAAGGCCAAGAAGGGCTTTTAAACATGAATAACATCTGCCTTTTTCAACATAACAGAGATAATGTTTAACTTCTTAAATTAAGATAGTTCAGACCATTTAGGACAGAGCAGGTTATAAACCAACCCCTGCCCTGTTTATCCTTGCAGAGCCTTTGTTGGTAGGCTTGGTGGGAATCAGCTCTGTGGTTTTTTTTGTTGTAAGAAATTCTGACCTTTGATACTCGTTGACTGTCATTTTCTATTATTTCCAAGTTTTGGCTATCTGCCCAATGCTCCTTCTTGCAATCTTTGTGTATCTGAGAGCCCACACTAGATACATGCTGAACTCCAAGCCTTTGCTCCAACTCCCTCATTCCTTTTTTTATTCCAATTGCTGTCTCCTGAAATATGCTTATTTGTTCCTCAGAGAGACAGCCATCTTTCCCTGCAGGCTGACCCAGCTCTCTTAAGTGAGCACAACACATAAATGGGAGTAAACCAGAAGTGGCCTTTCACATGAAAATATAAGAATTCACTGATTAGGAAAACAATATGCGACGAGTCTCGCAAAGAGCTATTAAGAAAGCAAACTAAAATTATTTGCTTTTAAAAAAGTTGTTCTGGAACAGCAGAATCAACAGAGAATAATTTCCTCTGAATAACACCCCCAGTTTGTTTTACCTAAGCAGTGACCCCCAAACTCTCTCCTCCATGATTCGCCCATCTTCTTGTCATTTCACCAAACATCCCAAAATGAATATCTGAAGACCAGCAGCCCAAATAAAGCTGAGATCATTGGGGAGATTCAATCAAAAATTTCCTCTTCATATGCTTGCTAATACATTCACAAAAAAACATCTACAAGCCTAAATCTTTTTGGAGGCAAATTGGCTGAACTTGGCAACAAAATCGCAAAATTAGTGTTTTTGTATAGAAAACAATGGTCGAAGTGGCAAAATCCACACGTGTAATAAACACCACTTGCAGAAGTTAACATAATCCTCTCAAAATCAAATACAGTTATGTTTAAGGTGGCAAGGTGACTGATAATCAGAGATAACACAAAGAAGTTAATTTTACCCCAGGAACCAATTACAGCCTAATCACACCAAGATAAGTTTTAAACAAAATACATAAACCTGACAGCTATGCAACATTATGCACAAGACAGCTAACCAGGAAGAGAACAAAGACCCAGTCTCCAATTATCTGTTATTATTGTTGGACAATGATTCCTTAAATACCTTTCAATAAAAAAAATCTTCAAAGAAAAAATTGTTAAGAAGAAGACCGAAGAAGCAAGATGTCAGTTTGCAAAGTTAAAATGATGAGAAATTGGCAGAATCATGAAACTTTTGCTTAAGAGAGCACTGCTTAGATACATATATACACACAATATACCACCTTGGATTTCCTGAAAGGGGGTCGCTTGGAACTAGACTGTTTGTCTACATACTGTGAAAAAATTAAATAAAATCAAACATTTAAGGAAGCCAGAGCATGTGTAGTGACTGATAACAGAAGCAATAGAAATTTGTTCCAATAAATCGCTTCACAGGCCCAACTTTGAGACTTAGCCCACTGAGAAAAGCTACTGCAAAAAGCTGGTGAGCATTTCAGCAGCAATTTCCAACTGAATTCACAAAGAGGGGACACCGATATGTCTAGTTGTCATGTAATGGTTGGGCTGCTCAAAAGTATCAAAGGTGGCACGACAACTGCAGTTACAGAACTGTGTGAAAGAAAGGAAACAAGATACTGCAAACTCCTGCTCCTCACTAAGAAGTAGAAAAATAGCTGTGTAAAGCAAAAGGTAAACCAATAAAACCCTCCCCACAAAACAAGGTAGGAGAAAATATATAGATAACATCACTGATGCACTGAAGGAGCTACTGAAATAGGTGACAACAAGATGCTTTATCAACTCAATGCCATTTTAACTGGCAAGTTTACATCAGCAAGAGGGACCTGTTAAGGGTGAACAGGAGAGCCCACAAGAACAAGAAACCGAGAGCTCAATAGTTACCAAGGCGCTAAGAAGACAAAAACCCACAAGAATTGTAAGCCCTTACATGAAGATTAAAACACACAGAATGAGTCTCAGAAATACTCACAAATACACGAGACACAGCAAAAAGCAAGAGAAAACATTACAGGGGACTCTTTCAAAGCTTGAGAGAAGAGCAAAAACTGTCACCAAATACTTCAAAGCACAAGAGCACGGACATCTCCGAAAAAAATAACCACCAGTTAAGCATGAAATAAAGTTGAGCTAAGCAACTGCAGTAACTGAGGTAATATACCACTTCTCAGACTGCAGTGAAGGAGGTGAGTTCCGCAGGTAAACCCGGGGCTGTGAATGATGCTATGAAAGGCAAAGAAATAGAATGAGAAACAACCCACACCATAACACAGTCTTGAAAGGCACCTGAAGCCAGCCTGCTTCATCTTTCAAAGACCTCTTCTGACCAGCACAACAGCTTTGAACTGATTAATAGCTTGAAATCAGGTAGGTAGGCTTTAATCTATCATGAACTCAGAAATTTCAGGATCTACGAACTGCAAAGGCATCCTCAGGGAGTAATGGTTTGAAAGCCTATTTCACTCCCCTAGTTTTTTTCTAAATTATGTGGGATTTCCTTTATAGAGGCTTTTTGGAACTGCAAGTCCAGCAAGCTGAGACTGAGTGAACAATAAAAGACTCTTAATCACTGATTAAGAGTCACAATGCACCACAAACCCAAATATTATCAGTAAATAAAGGACTGCAAGAGAAAGACACCATCAATTTCTCAGAAAACATCTCCTTTCCCCCTACATACAGTTACTGCAGTTTTATTGAAATAAACAACAAACAGTTTAAGTGAACTTAGATACAAGTAAATCATTTAAAACAAGTATGAATTCACTTTTCTCTTCAGGCATTGCCATTAATTTATTTTTAGAGGAAAGCAACAACCCAGGCATTGTGTGGTTTCAAAAAATAGAAGAAAATGTATATAGTGGGAGTTAAACCAACATGCATACAATGATCAGAAGACTGGACAGTTCCCCATCAAAACTGCTTGCAATTTAAACTGTCATCAAAAGTCAAGTTGTGAAGTTTTTTCAAAACAAAGTAGTACAAGAAAGGAGTAAATTCACATGCATGCCAGCAAGAATGTCAAAACAAAACTGCAAGCACATGTTGGTAGAGCAGCTGTTGCAATCTCCAGATTTAACAGGCACAGGATATCAAAAAATCTACTTTCAAGCTGTAAAGTATAGATTCTGGTCTCAAATGCTGTTTCTGTTCCCATATGAATAGCTGACAGATCCACCAAAATCTCACACAAACCTCTCAGTGCCTTTGAAAGCAAATGCATCAGATAAATGATACTGTGATGAATTGTACATGTTATTCAAGTCTGATAATCTGTTACATAAAACATCTGGAAAAACGATGGGTGTCTGCCAGAGACAAGAACAGATGGACGCAGTGTCATTACAGGAAACACCCTTTACAGCCCCAAACTGGGTGCTAGCCCTGTGACATCCCTGGGCAGCCATCTCAGCAGTACAGCACCGCAAGGCGTGGAAGGCAACAGCAAAACATGTGTGCTCTCAGCTACTGTGCAGAGCTGCACTGCCATTTGTCACCTCTGGAGAAGCCCGAGTTTGGAGTTTAGGTTGCCAGTGGTGCAATGTCAGAAGGAACATGGGCTGATAGCTGCTCTAGCACCACTCTCTTCCATGAAAAGGCATATCCAGTTGCCTGTCATTATACAAGTGAGAGGAGACAATGCAGGACCAAAATGCATCCCTCTGTACTGCTTACAGAGGGAAAACTAAATGACTTGAAAACAAGAGGATATGAAAATCTGAGTACAAGATAGCAGCAATGAGTGAGCTGTCAAGCCCTTGAAGATGTCCAGTGGAACAGGAAAAAACCATATATTCAGATAAAACCATGCATCTCATGATACTCTACAGGAGTGTTTAACACAGATCTTACTCTGTTTCTTCCAAGGTCAGAAGGCATTTATCTTTTCTTCATTAAAAAAAAAAAGAGATTGATCATTACCAGGTGTTTCTGAAAACTCGTAAAAAAGGATAAAACAGATGCTGTTCACACTGTGAAGAAAATGAAATTCAAATGCATGAGAAGGTATTAAAAAATTCAAAATACTTAAGACTGTAGAGCTAATATTCATTCAAATCTTATTAATTTAAACCTCGGTTATGTAAATCCTAGATTATTTCTTTGTACACTTGCCTACAAAGGACTGCCTACAATGGGATCATGCTTTCACTTCAGTCATGCAAGAGACATAAGTAAAACACGCAACAAAGACTAAGCACAGACAAAAAGGTTTCAGCCTTTAGCTACTAGATCTACTATCTTATTTCTGTGGCTGAGCTATAATTAACCTTTAGTCAGCCACCTCATTCATGAGAATAGATAATCATGGATTCTCTGTGAGCCTGATCTTAGCAGTAGAAACCTTTATAAAGACCCTTAGAATTTTCAAAAAGGCTAAATCAGACTGGAAGTGCTATCATCTTCATGGATCCACAGAACAATTTTAGTTCAGTCTGCAGGTGTGATGCACTACTTGCTACCATGTATAGCATAATACTTCCTTTATAAGAGGTCCTCGGAAGATACCAAGCTGAGAACCCTGCTGAGTCCATTCACAAGGTAAAAAAAAAAACCAGGCCTTTGCACATTTCATTACATGAAATGTAATGTATGTAGTCTGATGTAGTCCCAAAGAAAGGACAGCCTTATAGTCATTTGAGTAAGATGCTCTCTAGTCTGGTGGTGAGGGGCTTTGTCCTCACAGGGCACCAGAAGTGTGCCGAGTAGCATGGGATTTGCCATTCATTCTCACTACTTCTAAACCCACTTTTTTAATCAAAGATTTGCCACATCAGTCAGTTTCAGTTGGTCAGTCTTACTAAAGTGCCCAGCATGATCATGGAGCCAATGGAAATGATGCTAAGGCACATGGAAAATAATGAGGTGATTGGTGACAGACAACAGGACTTCACTAATGACAAATTGTGCGTGATAAATTTGGTGGCCTTCTACAAAAGGGTTACAGCATTGGTGGATAAGGAAAGAGAAACTGACATCATCTACCTGGACTTGTGCAAAGCATTTTGACACTGTCCCACACGACATCTTGTCTCTAAACTTGAAAGACATGGATTTGGCACATGGACCACTCAATGCAAAAGGAATTGGCTGGATGGTCACACTCAAAGAGTTGCAGTCAACAGCTTGATGTCCAAGTGGAGACCAGTAAAGAGTGGTAGTTCTTCAGGGTTTGGTATCGGGACAAGTGCTGTTTAAAGTCTTTGTCAGTGACACAGAAAGTGTCAGCGTCTACACTGTGGACACTCAGCAAGTGCTCCCTCAGCAAGTTCACTGGCAACACCAAGCTGTGGGGTGCGGTCAACAGGCTGGAGAGAAGGGATGCCATCCAGGGAAACTGGAACTAGATGATCTTTGAGGTCCTTTCCACTCAATCACGGTCCTTTCCATGATTCTGTGATTCTATAATCATTTTTTCTGTCTCATGCCAAATAGGAGTGCACCTACATAGCTCTTCTTGCTTACAGCTGCATCTCAGAGACACTTTAGGAGCACAGCACAGTGAAATGGTCATGGCACTAATAGTGTGATGGTCCTCCTAAGGCCTACTTGCAGCAGAGGGATAAAATAAGCTGTCTTAACATTACAGGAAGAAAATATGAAGAGGAAAGAGGAGAGCTAAATACATTCTTCTAATGTCACCCTTCCTGTGCAGAGCGCAGCAAAGGCTCATGCCTACACTCATTTGTGACCCAGTAATGTATAGCAACCAGAAAAGCTCCCCTTAGCACAATCATTTCTGGACCCATTGTGAAGTGGCAAATACTAGCACAGCTGTCTATCACAACCATCTTGTAGCCACATAGTAAATTTAACTCCTGTGACAACGAAAACTGCCCCTGTAGTTCTCAGTTTAAAACAGCAACTATTCTCTGCTAGGGACAGCACAGCTACTGTATAAAAACTTCCCTTCTATTTTTTTCATTTTTCAACAAAACAGAGTCCAAAGGAAAGGCCAAATATTTATCTTCTAAGTAGTCTTGTTAGGCAGTAACCTAGTAACATTTGTTAAAATTATTTTTTTGGTTTGTTGGGTTTTTTTACAAATACTTTGAACTTTCAAAAACGACCTTCCATCTCTCAAAATTCCTCAAAATCCAATTCTGCTTCAGATACTACTGCCATGTAAAAATGTACACAAAGAAAACAAGCCCAACTGATCCCAGAACAAACACTGGTCTCTGACATTAATTCCTATGCAGCCAAGTACAATGGGAAAATAAAGCTACGACTACTGACTGGATTTTGCATCACATTCCAACATGCAGAAACACGTATTTTGTAACACTCACTTTCAACTCTATGTTCACCAGTAACACAGTAATAAAAATATTTCTTCTCTTCGTATAGATAAAAGCAGTTGGTAGAACTTAACACAGCATCACGACTTTTAAATTAACCTAAACATCCTGGCTTTTTGCTTTTCAGGTGCAGTTATATTCTCTGTCAAAGCCCCCATGTACTGGGGGCTTCTCACAAAGGTCATAACAAGCCTCATTTTAAAGCACTTTAACAGAGGAAAAAGACATACACATACACACCACCCGTAATAGTAACATACAGAAAACTTGTCATAAATACTAATTTTGTTCACTCAAGAACAGCTTTTTTACTTGACTAAAGATAAGCATTAGACAATTTAAGAGGATTTCTGTGCATGAACAGAAGGTTAAGTAGAAGGTCTAAAACCAGAATCTTGAACTCTTTTATATTTTGTGACTACCTAACCTAGCTCTGCCCCAAATGAAAGGAACTCATTTTCTGTCTTTAAATCTAACTATATTCTTCTAAAACCAAATGATTGCATAAGATTCCCATTATTTCTGCAAAGTTTTCAGAATTTCCATATAGTTACATCTGAAACTCAGCCCTGAATTGCCACTGCGACCAGACTGAAGTCCAAATTTTATTGACATCTAAACTTCAGTTCCTTAGTTTTCAATAACTTTGAAAATACAGAATGAAAATATCAAATCATTTCCCTTCTTAAGGATCACATGACATGTACTGACATATTTTTATATTACCTAGAAATTCGTCCATAAGTTAATCCTCAATTTCAGATTATTATTTAAGGCTGTTTTATGGTTATGAAAGGCTTTCACTAGACTAAAAAAATACCTATCTGCAACTGGAATCCAAACCTCCACTCTAATGCATATAATCAGTGAAATCTTCTGCATGAAATAATTAGACCCCATTATAGTCTCTGCATGCTTGTTGCATGTGGGAATGGTAAGTCTATTCAATATTTATTTTCACTGTATAGCAAGAACTTATGTTACACTTTTTTAACCATTATTTTTATACTGAACTTGTTAAATTCTCAGAGGATTCTAGAGCAGTACTGTCATAGCCATCACAGTTATAATTAAGCTGTGAATTCAAACACTTATTATGTTTGCACTAATAAACCTCATTGCTAAGTGCTAGCTAGCTATTCTGACCTATTATTCCACAATGTCTCACAGAAATGACTTTTTTTTTTTTTAATAATTGCTTTGCTCTGGAAATAGGAATGGTTTACACTTTCCTAAGTCGGAGACTTTCTACTTAGGAAGCAAAGTACCTCCATAGTGAGACATTCCAAATGGCAAGTGACAGCTATATAAACAAACATATGGCAAAGTAACATCAAATGGCCACTCAGAAATCTAAGATGTTCTTCTCTCATAGGGCTTTAAGCATCTCTCATATTTAAGGAATTTCCTGTGGGGCATACTAACCAAATACACCCCCTCTGGCCTCAGAGAAATACTGCAATTCATTCAGTATGTTGAAGGGACACTCCTAATTTTTTTTCCCTTGCAGGGGATATCAAGTATCTGTGGCAATACCTAGGGAGTGAGGAAACTGAAAAGAAACCATACTAGGCATCTCATGTTATCAAACAACCAGAAATTAGACAACTAGGTGAAAACAGCTACATAGGCAAATCTTGGGAAGAATAAAATATTAGAAACATAGGCAAAGCTGTCTGACATTAATCCTGATAGAAATTAAATTGTAGCTTAACTTACTGGTAAAGTTCCTGGTAAAGAAGCATCAAAGAAAGACACCAAAGAGTTAGGAGGTGCTGCAAACTGGACTTGGGAACCAGAGAAAAGTTTTGAGTTGGAACTGATCTGCGCATGAATTTCCAGACCCACAACTGGTACCCATGGAGCAAGACTGAAAAGGAAGGCAGAAGAGGGAAAAACAGTTTAAATACAGATGACTTTAAAACTCACAAACACCTAGAAGTACAAGAATTAAGAACTCCTCATTTATTAACAAAAATTAAAATGTAATTGTAAAAATATTGTAAATTATGTAAATACATCTACAGTGTAATGCAAAAAGTTGTATTGCAATACTGGAGAAATAAGACTACTTAACAATACATACGGGGGGACTATATGGTAGAGTGTCTCCGTTATACACAAAAAAGAATGTCGTTAAAAAAATGTAATGGTTTGAAACTTTTAACTTTTCCTTACATGAGAAATCTTAGAGAAATTAATGAGGCACACTTGCACGCTGGATGAACCCTAATTTGGTGCTTCGTGAAAATCACAAAATCATCATAAATATGAATTACTTCTCAGGTAGTTTGATAAATCTCCAACAGACAGGTGGCATAATAAATTATGTATTCTTTGCCAGCTAGTCACTTGCATGCTGGGAAAGGTGGCTCTCCAGAGCAGCGTTAGCAGTATATTAGCATAAACATTAGTAATCTGGTAATAGAGAAATCATCATTTCAACTAGAGAGCTACTATTCTCCGAGTGTATTCCACAGAATAAAGCTTCTCCATATTATCTACAAAGTAATTGCAATTCTCAGATCCGTAACCTTTATATGGACAAGAGAAAAAGGTCACCTTTACAGTATGAATTGCTTGACAGTTTTTCTAAGTAATTATCTGGCCTTGTACAAATGAAGTGGCACAAATAATATTTCAGTGATGAAATCACATTTCTATGGCAGAATACTTCAGCAGCATCAGTACCCAGATAGCTACAGGAAATAAGCAAGCTATGGAAAAACATCAAATACATCTAGTACAGTGTTCCTTCCAAAGGTGAAAATAATACATTGCCAGGATTTTAGTTCTCCATCTGTCCTTCAACAGTGGAGGACATCCCTACAAACAGCAAACTAGTGATGCAGGTGTCGCTTATATCACTGCTTTAAATATAATAATATTATCATTGAAGATTAACGTTCAGGTGTGTAAAGGAGCTAATACATTTTCTTTCACCAACACACATTATTTTCTTGGGTGTTTCCAACTGTTTATAAAAATGCCTCAAGTCTAGAGAAAAACATGGGGGTTTTGTTTTGTTTGTTTGAATTTTAGAGACAAATTCGTTTCAAGTATTCTTTAGAAATGCATCTCCATCATATCATGACATTAAAAATTACACCAGGCTTTGCTTAAACAGTGTGTTGGCAGGTGCTGCAGCCAGTCCTCGAGTCCTACTAACAACACTGATAAGAAACCTGGAGCTTCCTGCCATGTTTGTTCCAGGATTATGTTTATTTGTGTCTCTGAACAATCAGCAGCACGCTTATGCTGGTGTCTGCACAACTTTTACGAGGTGATCAGCTGTCCAGAGAGAAACCTCCGGCTCACCAAAACAACAGCGGAACTCGTTCATGCCATAACTTTCAGTTGCAGCAGGGATAAAACGCTCTGTTCCAGGCACGCTTGCCCAAGTCTCCCAACCCTCCATTGAAACAGTCAGTCTCCCCTGGTCCAGCACGGCCCTTAAAAGCACGCCCGGGAGCGCTGGGGCAGCCCTCGCTGCCCACACTCCGCACACACAACCGAGCCGCGGCAACCACCGTGTAGGCTCTGGGGAGGGGTGCGACCCAAACTCGTATGGGTAAGGTGCTGCCAGCCACCCGCAAGCGATACACGCACCGAACCGCTCAGAACAGCACCACCCAGCCCTCTCCCCGCCCCTGGCATCCCGCGCCCCCACCCTGCGGCTCCGCCCGAAAGGCGGGATGCCCTAGGGGGAGATCCACCTCCACTGGCCCCTCTCCCGGCACCGTACCCGCTCTTCCCCGCCGGCACCGCCCCGCCTCTCGCGTTAGAGGCGACAGCCCGCTGCCCGCGGGGGAAGGGACGCGGAGCGGGCCCGGGCAGCGCCCAGCCGCGCTGCCAGCCCCGGCGCCAGGCCCCGCCGCAGCCCCGCGCCGACACGGCCGCCAT
Organism: Empidonax traillii; assembly: GCF_003031625.1. Taxonomy (NCBI): domain Eukaryota; kingdom Metazoa; phylum Chordata; class Aves; order Passeriformes; family Tyrannidae; genus Empidonax; species Empidonax traillii. The sequence continues at coordinate 484,943 of NW_020955524.1, forward strand.
GGCACTGCCGACGGCGGAGAGGCTCCCGCAGCGCCCCCTGGGAAATGCAGTCCGGGATGGCGGCGCGGAGCGGGGCGGGGGGCCGGACTACAAGTCCCGTCAGGCCGCTCGCCTTGCCGCCGCCGAAGATAACTGGGAATGAGGGTCCTCTGCTTAGTCTGGGAACGCGTGTCCCGGGAATGCTGGAGCAGGAGACAGCACTGTGATCGTGCCTCTCTTGTAGCTGTTATTTGAAATATCTTAGGCGGGTCAGGTCCTCACAGGGGCCTGTTGTGGTTTCCCTCTGTGTTCCTGCTGGCACAAACCCAGCCGCTGTTTTATGGGTGGTAGTTTGTAATCCCTTGGGCATCAATGATAAGGTACCACACGGCTGAAGTCTTGGATCTTCTTGTGAGCTCCAAGGTGCAGACTCTGCAGGCCCTGGGGATGTTATACGGCAATAAAGAACGCTGCCTAGGGCAGACGCAAACACTTTAAACGTTTGCACAGCTACGTGTCACAGACAGTAGAATTAATGACCCTCCATCCTAAACCACTGGCCTGTGGAGCTTAAATGTGAATGAACATAAACTGTTGCCCATGTCATCTTTATTCCATGTCCTCTACTGCCAACGGGATCTGATCGGTCACAAACACGTGAGCGAGGCTGGTTTCCTCCAGCAGAGGACAGTGGCGCACACAAGCACTTGGCAGAATCTCGCAACCCCTACTCCCTCTTGTCTTCCCAAGCTCAAACACAACATGTTCAGTGGTTCAGAATCATGTCGAAGTTAATTTATCCAAATAAAAAAAATGTTTTATTATGGATGTTCACTAGCACTAATTTTCCAGTATATTTGTACTTTAAACAAATCAACTGGAAGTTCTTTATAGGAAGAACCGGTTGAGAGATACCTTCAGCAGACTGATCTATAGTTGTTTGTACAATATAACCTTGTTTTAATTAGTTTGTCTCGTTTCTTTTCTTGGGGAATATCCCTCCCTTGTACAACAGTGTGACCAAGAAAAAATTCCTTTCCATTAAAGAAGAAAGGGAGACATCAGGTCATCTGGGACATGTGGTGGTGTCTGAAAGAACTGGAGTGACCCTTTTCCTTCTCTCCTGTTATATAACTTCTTCACATATGAGCTAACCTAATATAATGCCTGTATAGCAGTCTTTAAGCCAATGAAATAGGTAAGAGTTTTTGATAATTCTGATATGACAAAATTGACTTAATGGGGGCCTATGCAAGGTATTGTGATGAAAAATGCATTTTAGGCTGAAGCTTTAGTGTATGATTGTTATTTCTGCAACAAGCTTACTCTCTTTACAATTGTCCTCCATGAACTCTGAATTTAATTGTTGTTTGATACTTTTTAGGGACTGGCAGATCATTTCGACCCAGCTACGAGGACAGGTTCTGAATATAGCTCTGAAGTGTTTCTACTGGTGTAAAAATGGTAGGTTTCGAATTATGTGACTTTCTTTTAAGACTGTTATCCTGATGTAATAGAAGATTTCATAAATAGTCTCTAAAACCTTATGAATATTAAAATCACGTTACTTAAAGTCTTACTCTGCCTTGATTGCACAGACTTCTGCCTTTTGCACATATTATTTAGTACACATCACAGAGGGGTTGAAAGCCATCCCAGACCATTCCTCTGCAACTTCTAACTGTATTAGTTTTTGTCTTAGATAGAGAGGAAGACTGGGAAGAGCCACTGTTTGTGATTTAAATTGTCTCAATGCTATTTTAATTCCTTTTTCAGAAAAAAAAAAAAAATCCCATTAGAAAACCCTTTTCCTTTGCAGCCTTGTGCCGGTAACCCAGGAGGTAATAAATGAAAGCTCACACATCCATACACAGGAAGCTGGCCAATCACAGACAAGAAGGGCATAATTGCCTTTACCAGCAGCTTACTTTGAGGTAGGAAAGGCTACATATTTGTTCCTTATATACCCTGGGAAGCAGCTTCAACTTTGCAGTGTGTTTATAGATCATGCTGTGGCTTGGAATAGGAAAATAGCACTGCATAAAGATTTGTGCAATGATAGTTCATTACTAACTATGTAGACTTATGTCTTAGAGAGGGTAGACCCAGGGGACAGTTTGCTCTGAGTCAGAGTTTCCTGTTACTGTAAGAATTTAACCAATGCCTGAGAGGAAATTGGAATTTTCTAGAGAACAAAAACCCAACAGTATGTCATTTAATCCATAAAAATGCAGTCTCTCCCATTTATTTGAAAGAAGATCCCTCACAGTTTTAGTTTATAGGTCTGAGCTTTAGACTCTGCTTTCTTGCAAGGCAGACTTAGCACACATACTTGGTCCTTTTGTGGACTGTGAGATCTCCTTTTGGTATAACAGGGAATGGGATATTCAGACTGGGGTGTTTGCTAGATACCTCACAGTCTGCCTGCAATGTCTTATTTCAGCATGTGAAATAAGGAACAGGCAGGAACCTCTGTTAAGATTTTGAAGTGGAGGGTAGGACTTTTGGAAGAGTAGATCCATAGTCTACCAAACAATCAGAATTGGCCCTACGGGGAAGAGTAACGAGGACCATTGTTAAGTTTGGAAGCAAACTATGGTAAGGGGATGTTTTCAAACTTTTAGGCCCCTAAAATCACCTCTATACTTTGAAAGCCTTTTTTTTTGGTACAGGTATAAAGAGAGAATTTTTTTTTTTTCCTGCCCCTTTCAACTAGTGAGGGCAATGATTTTTCAGCCTTTATTGATTTAGTTTGTTTAACTACTAATAATAATGAGGGATGGCAGGTGTACAAAATGTACAAAAAATTGTACCTGATCTGCTGACCACGTGTGCAAGCATACGTACAGTGACAGATTGGGTAATATGAAGGGCCTCATGGTTTGAGGGGTCTTGTATCGAAGTGCATTGATGTACAAAATGGTGTCAATATCCTGCTTGAGAAGTAATGCCATTTTGTTTTATTTTGTTTAGTAAAAGTGTTAGTAAAAGGAGTTGAAAATAAGGGCCAGACTTAGCTAGGAAAAAAACACCACAAGAAATATGTATGCAAAAGCAATTCCTATAAACAGTAAAGAAAATGAAAGTTACATACAGGTACTGATGCTGCTGTAGAAGGTGATTTCAGTATTCCTCAGAGGTTGTGTTGCTGAAGAGAACCTGCATCTCTGGTTCAACCATGAGGAAACTTTATTACAGCCTTTCTGTACTTTCACCTGGTTTGTTTTGCTTGGGAGTGCTGCAGTAAGCATTGACTACACCTGTGATTTGAATCAGGTGCTTGCCATCTTGAAAACTGCCACTTAGGTGCAGAGTAGCTCCTCGTGTCTCAGGACTCTGACTTGGAAGCAACGTGGTTAGTGGCCTTGTTGTAGCTGGGTACCTTACAGCTCATTCTCCAAAGGCAGAGACAGTGTGTGAGGAAGTTCTGTGCTACTAATCTTGTCTGATGGTGAGTACTACCCTAATCCAATTATGTGATAAATTAAACTCGTATTTTTTTCAGTGTAAAATTTCACTATTATTGGCATAAGAAGATTTCCTAGTCTTTCACTGCCATATTGGTATTGCATCTTGATTAAGTTATAAGCAAGTCTGTGTTATGAAACTATGCTACCTTTGGTATGATTTCTAGCTGCCTAGGGATCAATGTCTTTGGGTTGGAAATCAGCATGATTTACCTCGGGGCTGATCACCTCTTGTGATTTGGACTTGTTTTAACACTCGATGTTTTCTAAATGCTTGAGTTGTAAGTCAGGAATCATACCAGGTTTCTGTTTGGATATTGTTCGGTCTATAAAGGATATATTATAGTGGTTTTATTTCATACTATATTTCTCAGGCAGTGGAAACTGAATTTGGAAACAGCAGAGGCTAGACTAAAGCATCTAAATTTGAGTCCAATAAGTTTATTGTATGAATCACATGCATGTACTGTGATGATTATGCAGAAGAAAGTGATTGATAATATTTCATCTGATCTAAGATTTACTAATGCATTCTCTCTAATTGTATTTGAATCTGCAAGAAAACCTTTAAAATGTCTTTCCAGTCTTTGATTTTCATTTTCCTCTGTACAGTAAAGAACAAGGTAGGTAAAGGAAAAAGCACTTAGAAGCAAGACTAATTTATTCTTGTGTTTCATTACTTTTTGTATTGTGTTTTTGTGTATTCTGTTTCTTCTGTTTACAATTTTCAACTGAAATTCTCAAAGAGCTGCGTTATGCCTGAGGCCTGCTACTTCCTAAATTAAGAGTCATAGCTCTTGTTGCAGGCTACCTATAACTTTATATGTATAAATATGTCATGGATCTAACATTTCAGCAGCATACAGTTTCACATAATCAATACTCGAACAAGAACTTTCATATACTCATTTATAAGATTCTAGCTGACAGCCCAACCTAGGAAAAAAGAGACACAAATATCTATGCTAAATTTGTTAAAGAAGAAAAATTTTATCTGAACAGTCAAATTGGGAATACACATCAAAGTGTTTTCCCTGACTAAGAGAGGGTATTAATAATCAACAAAACCATCAATTATTATTGACTTCTCTGTCATGGATAAAGTGAAGGAATAGGTTGAAAGAGTTGTCAAGCAACATAATGCTTGGACTAAGCCGGTTATAATAGTGACATTAGTTTAGTCTAAAATTAATTTTTTAATCAAAACCAATCTAAAGATAGTCTCAAATATTAAATCCTGTCAAGGTGCTCCTTTTCAGAGAGGGATTTCTTTAGAATGTGAGAATACTCGTAGGTTGAAGCCAATCTGAAAAGGTTATATTTTAAACAAATTTTATTCCTCAGGCTTAGCACAGTGCTTCTAGGGCTGCCTTTATTGTTCTTAACACTAAGGATTATTTTTAATTGTCTGAAGCAATAAGGATACGAACTAAAACTGTTGACCAGATGGAACTTTGTGATTTATTACTGCACTAAAAGCACAGCAGAAATGCAAATGAAGGAAAATACTGCAGATAAATGTTCAAAAGCTTTGAATAAAGGCTGCAGATCCTGAAGTGGGCCTTGTGTCGCCTTTTTCCTATGCAACAACACTGTTTTACTTGTTTAAGATTGATTTATAAGGAGTTAGTTATTTTCAAAACTTTTTTATATTCCTTGCCTTCAAATATATACACCTGTTATGTGTAACCCAGGTGGGTTTGAACAAATGTTGAAACCCTTATCCTGCTGGATACAATGTCTTTACTCTGGTACATAAATTTTTCTTTTTTACTTCTATGGCTGCACTGCTGTCCTGATCTTCCCATAGTGCCTGTGGCATTTGAAGCAAAATCTGAGTTATGTTCTGCTTTTTGTTAAGAAGTGACAAGAATGTTTGTGGTGTTTGTTTGGGTTTTTTCCCCCCGCCGTACTGTATTTATGCCATACCCTTGTGTGTGTTAACTTTCCTTATAGTGAAATAAAAAATGTAAACATTGCTTCTTCCTGACAATGGCAGTGTCCTTGAAATTAATCATCCATCTCACAATGCTGTTTGTTTGTGTTTTGGGTTGGTTTGGGGTTTTTGTGGGGCTTTGGTTGGTTGGTTTGGTGTTTTGTTTTGTTTGTTTGTTTTTCTTTCCTGCAGACTGACTCATGGCTTTTGAATCTTCATTATGATTTCTCCATGGACCTAGTGAAGACAGTTAGTGTGTTAGTCACACTGAGAGCTTGTAAACGGAGACAGATTGTGACAACCTGGAGAAATGACTGCCCTTGGGTACAAAACGGGAGAGAATACACAGGAGCAGTACAAACATACTTCCTGTTTTCTTACTTGTGTATCTGGTGTCCTAATGGAAAGTATTGCTGACAAAGTTGAATCAAGTATTTCACCTTGTGTCATTTATTCTGTCTGTGGGTTTTCTGTGGTGCCACCAGTTCATGCTGACTGGTGTCAACTTCCACCCAGCAGAAACCACAGCCTATGTGGAATAGGCAGATAACTAACCAAAACATTTTAATTTTGCTTTAAACTGTGACCTGGTTGCTCATGGGATACCGGCCCATTGAAGATTCTTGGAATTGTGTTTTGTACAAATTATATATCGCAGGGTTTCTATCTTCCAATTTATTCTTTGGAGAAAGTATGAATAATTGTCCAGTTTTGTGGGCAACAGATATTTTAAAGGTATATGCCAGCGTGTAAAATATATTGGTTGTAGAATACCTCTTTTACTATTATTTTAAAGTAAGGAAAATAATTAAGTAATGAGTTTTTGTTTGTTGGGGTTTTTTGGTGTTTCCTTTTGTGGGATGGGGGAAAGTTGAGGTTTTGTGGGATTTTTTTCTTTGGTTATGTGGAGGGTGTTTTTTGTTTGTTTTGTGGGGTGCTTTTTTTATTTTGTTTTTACTTCATCTCAGATGAGATGAGATTAAATTCTTCCATTGTGGAAGAGAAATTCTCTCTATAGAAACTTTTATTAACTGGTCGATCAGTAACTGCTTTGGGACTGGAGTGCTTCAGTAACTGATTACATGATCTCAGATTAGATGAAATTCTTCCATTATGGAAGTGAAATTATTTCTGTAGAAACTTTTATTAACCAATCAGTCAGTAACTGCTTTGGGAGTGAGGTGCTTCAGCTCCAGTAACTGATTAGTAAATTGCAGTCTGAAGCCAGAATGTAAGAGTTGTTGTGTGCTTTGCACATACTGGGGTAATGGCTCATTAGTTTTAATAAATTGCATGATCTTTGAGGTTTATATTTCCTCCTTGCCTTGTCCAGTATAGCAGCATGTGCAGAGAATTCAATTCCGTACAAGCCAGCACAGCACAATACACTTAGACTGTGTCAGGGGGCTGCTTCTACAGGCCTTGTTCAAACAGAACTCTGTGGGGCTTCAGTAAGAGTTTGGGTTTGCTTCCCAAGTCATTGCTAAAGCAAACCCAATGGAGGTAGCATGTGTTAGGTAACTGCAGTCACAGCTTTGCCTAAGGGATTTGAGAGACCAACCCTTCTAGCTTTGCCATATGCCCTTCTTCTCTTTCCTCTCTAAATGTTAGCATTTGTGATATGGTAGCACAGTTTTCTCTCTACTGGTATTTTCTTTCTTCTGATGCTCACTATGGTGGCCTAAGTGGTAATGGCATAAGAATACATTGCTTGCTTTTGTTCTAACAATGTTCTTTTCTGTCTTTTTCTGCTACTGTGTGGGTTACAGCAATGCATAAGTGATTGCATAGGAAGCTTTTCTCATCACGGTAGTACCCCTGTGAGGAAAAGGGATACTCTGCCAAGTCACTAGACAATTCCTGTGCTTTTACTGAATGTACAGAAGAACTTTTCTGCCAGGCCAGGTGTGCAGTAGTGACTGTGCGTTGAAGGTTACGCGATGTACTTGGCCTCAACAGCACGCTTAGGTTTACTTTCTGTATCACTGAGATGAAAATTCAGCAGCACATTACTTTGTACAGATATACAGCTGCCTTATGTGTGGATGAAAGAAATACATCTGTGTATATCAAGATATTCTGTTTTTCCAATTATGATCTGCTATCTCATGGTACTAGATAGGAACTGTCTAGTTCAGGAAGCATTTTATTACTTCTATATGAGTTATGCAAAGCTTGTCTTTTAGGTCCTGAGAGGGAGAGATTTTAACTTCCTCTTGGAGTCTTCTTCCCCAAAGCATGCCTGTTGTTTTCTTACAATCTTTTGAAATATGGAATTAGACATTTATTGGAAAAAACACCACATTTGCTTGCTTGTGTGTCTTGCTTGTGGTTATGTTTACTTGGTCTTTCCCAATCACTAAATGTCTCCCAATCTCCAGCTTTTTCATTCTAAAGCCATTTTTATTGTTGCACACAGAAAGCTAACATACGTGTTGAGCTAGGGTGATTTTGCTCTAACATAAGGATAGGAAAGAAAGAGAAAATTTGTATAAAAAATATATTCAGTGTATCTGCTAACCTCTTCAGAACTGAACAAAAATGACTTTGTTGTCTCTTTGTACCAGAAGGTTTGAAAGGTTTGCAAATGCATAGTAGTAGCATAGTAAATAGGCAGCATATTGTGAATATATCTTTTAAAGGCCAGGGAATAGCTTAAATACTCCTTTAAGCTGTGGTTGATATAAAACATTTCCAGTTGGATCATGTATAGAGTAATTACTTTTGACAAGTTAATTTTGCAAGTGTCCAATTAAGCTATTCATTCATAGCTTATCTCTTCACAGTGTGGCTGTATTCACTTAGATGTTCAGGCTTGAATTTCTATTATGCATTTAAATATGAATCCAAATTCATGCAATGTGAATTCATTGAAAGGGCAGCTCTTAGTGTTTAGAGTTTGAACCCCCCATTTCAGATCACAAGACTGGCTTAAATCAAGAGGAATGAGAGGTTGTCTTTTTTTTTCTTTTTTTTTTAAGGTAGTAGTAGGTGTTTGTTAATCGCTTGGCTTCTATTTTTTCAAAGCTGTTTAGATTCATATTCTCAATTTTTTCTGTAAGCTCACTTTAATTCACAATATAAAGTCAAATTTAGGGGTGTGTTTTCTCATGAAACCACCCAACTCCCAAAGCTGGGACTTTAAATGGAATCCCAAATATTAAAAAGTACCTTAGAATTAGAGGACACAGAACTACTAACTCTTATGAGTGTAAATGTGACGAGAGTATAGAGTGTTGAATCTTTGAGATCTGAGGATGGCACTAGGTATTTTCAGTTGATAATGGAAGCTGTTCATTTACTGCTCTTGATGGAAGTGGAAATAAGCCAAGTCAGGAGCATACTGTGATTATTAAAAGGGTTCAAGGGCATCGGTAACCTGCTTCAGTCAGGTGTTTGGATTTTAGGAATGTAGTAATAATGTACATTAAAGATGGACTTTGGCCTCTAGAAGCTTTTAGAAAAAAGAACTTAAAAAAATTATTATCCAGTGCTTATTCTCTGAGCGAGCCGAGCAGGATTAGGGAACTGCCACATGATTAATCAAGCTAGTGATTATACCAAGCTGAAAACTCCAGGGACCAAATTTACTGAGCCCTGGGCAGGTAATTTACATGATCTGCCCTGGTATTAGTGAGGCAAATTCAACAAGATGTATGATAGTGATGGTGGTAGATAGTGTTTCCTTTCTGTCATCTATCCTGTTTTTCACTTGCATAGAAATGTCACTAGTGGTAATGGGACCAGGTCATACCATAGCTGAACCTTTATAGTTCTTTGATGCTGACACAGAAGTTTGTAGGTTCCTGTTCCAAATCCCTCTGAGGGCAGGAAGGGAGGGGCACCCTCCCCCTTCCCCTTTGCTGAAATTCATGTGGACATTCACACCCAGACTCAAGTACCTATATGGCTCTTTCCAGTCAATACTTCAGGACTTCCGAGTTCTTTCAATTCCTTTGTCTGTTTTGAAACTTAAGCTATAAATGGATCTTGACATTAGGTTTCACACAGGGAACTAGATACTAGGCTGTATCATCCCACACACATATTTGGATTAATTTCATATCTGTTCTACACCTCTCTCATTGACACCTGTTTGAACATGAAAAAAGCCTAGCTTTCACTTGCACAGCTGGAAGCTGCTGACGTGAGAGGAGGCCAGAAAAGTACATGATGGGAAAGGCAATTGAAAGCTTTGAATGTTACATGGATTTCTAGGATTGGCAGGTGGGCCCAGCAGATTTCAATCACCAAGCAGCAGTGATTCTTTTTCCCAGAATCTCTGTAGCTTGACTTTGAGAAGCTCTGCATTTTGGAGGAGATCCCCCACTGTAATTTACCAAGTAGTTCAGGATGCCAAGAAGTGCTGTCTCCTCTAAGACTTCTGAGTCTATGTCTATCCAACACACTGCTATTTAAGTACTGTTGACTTATGTTTCCTCAACAAGGCTTGTCTAATGCTATTTATCTACCTCCTTATTAAACCAAAAAAATCGGACCTTCAGTATTTGTCCGTTGGGCGATTTATCTGAGATTAATTTTGTGAGAGATAGCTGAAAATCACTTTATATATTGGCTTTCATATCCCACTATGGATTTATCTAGAGGATAATAGTAAAATAAATCTTCCACCTAGATTTTACAGCATTATTTCTACCTTTTTTTCAGCACAGTTACACTATATCTGGGTTCAGTTTCGTACTGTTTCCTCTTGAGTAATGGCACTGCATGTGAGAAAATAACTGCAACAAGCCCAGTGTTCCAGGGTACACCTATGATGACCTCTGTTTTGTTGCAGATAATGTGATAACCAATACCAATAATACAAAGACATACCAGTTTTAGTGTAATAATTATTATCTCGGGCAAGAAAGCTCCCCAAGCTCCATTCCAAGGACAGCAAAGTAGCAAACAGAGAGAATTCCTGTGGCCTGAATTTCAGAGGAAATAGCATTAACAATGCAAAAGAAATATTTTGGGGGAGGGGGGGGAGGGAAGGGGGAGAGGGGAAGGTGCCTTCAGAAGATCATTAAACTTATGAGTATGTTTCAGGTAGGAAAACACATTCAGATAGTTCAGCCGTAATCAGATTTTCCCAAAGCTAGTGTGAGAAACTCAAGAGGTGGTATGGTTTTGGCTGAAGAAATAAAGCATTATTATTGCTCCTTTGAGTGATGGCAATGCAGGACTTCAGAAAAACAAGTTAAGTACCACTGCATTAACATGTAATTTAAAACCAAACTGATTCTCTTCTAAGTTATAATGTAAGTCAAATTGCTTCTCAGCGGTCCTGTTCACTAGTGAAGTGCGGAAGCGGCTGAATGTTTTCTTCCCGTAAGAAGCAAACAGAATTGTGGTGCAGTTGAAGGTTTGCATCAATACTTGATTAAATCAAACCTTGGTGTAAACAGGACAGTGACATTACAGTCATATAAAATGAATGTAGTCGAGGTTGGTATCCAGTCCAGAAAGTCTGCTCCTTGGGTAGAGGATTTTATGAATGTGCTACATGTGCTCTGCTACACAGTAGTAGACTGGTGAATGCAGTCCCTGATGTTCTATGGCTTGGGCTGCATCCTGCTTGGACTACTGAATTGCCTCAGCAATTACTACTGGTACAGTAAAGTAATTGTGTATTGCAGGTTGCGTGCTTGGTTTTGACATCAAGATTCAGAGACGTTTTAACCTTCAGTTTCAGAGTTTGTCCCCATGTTTCATAAATACATCATTAGTAAAATTTAGATGTCTCATTGTTCTTCCTATCTTATGTCACTGCATTAGTATTTAATTAATCCTCATTTCATTAGTTATACAATTATTAGCATAGGCAAACACATGGGTCTGGATTCACTGTCCATGTAATGAGTAGAAAAATGATTTAAATGCAGAAAAAAACCCTCTTTACGGGATTAAAGGGAAGGAAGTCTGATTTACATACTGGGACAATTCAGGGTTAGCCAAACAGTGACTGACAACCCATTCAACTAGGCTGGAATGAAAATTGAGAGAAAATACAGTCGACAGGGAAAATGTGGCTTATTGAAATGTGTGTGTACACATATATATATATGAATATGGCCTTTTATAGAAAGACCTTATGAGAGGGGAGGTGAATGCCCTATCTGTTCTTCCCTTTTTATGGAAGAAGGAAGTAAATGGCCTCTGATCCGATATGAATATAGTCCTCAAACGAGTCTCCACTGGGCAACAGAAGCATTGTCACCTTTACTACTGGGTCTTGGGGGCAGGCAGCTTTTGCTGTTTCAGCTGTTTTCTCCACGTGTATGCCAGATGTAAACACCATCTCTCCTGCAGCACATGCCTTGTTCTCTATCTGTGCTTTGAAGTATTGGCACAAGCCATCACAGAATGTAGGCTTGTGCTAATGTGCTCACGGGCTGCCTGAGAGAGAGTCATGGTTTTGCCATCCTGTCTAGGATTCCAGTTGTGCTGCTTCTACATTTGCAGTAGAATTAAGCTATGCACTTTCTCTATGCCTTGGCATAGGCACATGACACTAATGACACACTCCTCCTTTAAATCAGTGAGACTGAAGTGTAAATTACTACCCTTAATGAATATGTTATTTGACCCTGTCCTTCACAAAAGTAGATGAAGTTTAATATGTGGGTAAGAGTATCTGAGTAGAATTGTTACCTCATTCTGCAGTTAATCTCGAGAATGGAGGAAGAAATATTTTCGGATCAAACCTCCAGTCTTTTCTAATCTAGATAATTCCTTGACCCCGCAAACAGTCCCTTAAGATTTCACACTCAGAGACTATTTATTCAAGTGGACACATGTGTCTTGAAACATTAAACAAAACTATGCTTATAGTTTTATGACTTTAACATAAAATAAGCGTAAGTAGCAATCCAATTATAATATTGATTAACTTGACATGTTTCTCATGTGTGAAACTTTGTAACATTCATCATCCTGGAATCTGTCAGAATCCTCTTGGTTGTCAGTTCCTACTGGAAGATAAATACCATAATGGAGCTAAAAGGTTAATAATCAGTGCTGTGGTGCAACAGCTATTTTTATAAAGACAAAGTCCCCCAGAGGCTTCTTGCCCGTATGCAACACTTCAAATAATTATTTATTACTAAAGTATTTGTACCATCTGCTCCTACGCTTATTAATGCTACTGTGCTACCCATTCATAAACCTTTACAGTAACTCTTGCTTCTCTACCACCTTCTCCTTCCACCACCTTCTCCTTCCACAAATAAGTGCTAGAGTCGCTAAATCATGTCTAAAGGATGAAAAAATTCTTAAACACTTTGAGTAGGGAGTCAGATTATCTGTTTGGTGTACTGTGATTTATTTGACAAATGAACAGAGAAAGATAGGGTGTATAAATACTGCTGTGTTCTTGCTTTGTCACTTTTGAAATTTCTTAATTTCCTTTATTTCAGTACCTAAACACAATTAGTATGTGCATGTACGTCAGGTGCCAGACATGTGTATGTCTTTCTAGAATATACATAGCTTTTCACAAATTTTGAAGGAGAAATGAAGCACAGTACACTGCATAAGTTGACAACTGTGATGTATTGCTTCTCAGCCACAATAATGCATAGCTTTGGTTTAGCAAGGCCTTTACCAGCCCTCAAGAAGTCTTATAGTGGATTGTACTTCCTAAGTTATTTATTCTTTATATTACTTTTTTTCCCCCCTCACAAATTCAGGTATTTTCCAGAGGTTTTTTTATCCAATATAATTTTTTATTTCGGCTGAAACTAGGCATTATTTCTGAGCCCTCCAACCTGACGGTTCTGCCTGCCACAGTTTTCAGTGAGCGTATGAACACTTTCACTATCCTATGCCAAAAAGTGGAGATAGGCTAAAATGGATAAAAGACACGTGCTGCAAAACACTTTGAATAGGAAAAAGAGTATGCAAAGAGTCAGGAGATACTTGTTGGATCACAAGAAGTCATCTGTGTCTGGGCCTGTACTCTGGTGGTGTTCATGATACGTTTGTCTAGCCTGTTCTCAGGGACCACTGGCAGTAGATATTTCAGACTTATTTCAGTCCTTCACAGTCTTCACTAATGCAAAACTCTTCCTAATATTTACCATAAACCTCTTTTTTTTTTTTCTTTGTGGTAATTAAGACTACTACTTGTTGTCCTGTCTGTAGAGAATAGGCAGAACAAATAAATCCCTTCCTCTTCATAATCCAGTAAGAATCTCACTAGTATGTTTCCATTGATCTCTTAAAACTAAATATTCCTGTGTCTGTATCTGATATTTTTTATATCCTTGATCTCTATTCTTCTCTGAACTCTCTCCATGCAGTCTATGCTTTTCCTGAAATGTCATATCTACATGTGAATTCTAGCTTGACATTACTTGTGCTGGATAGAGATACTTCACTTATATTTCAGCTTATATTTATACCTACCAATGGCACACCTGCTTTTCTTATTCTATGGTATTAAAACAAAGAAACAAGATTTTTAATTAATATTTGTGATCTAACGTAACCATCAGATTCTTTCAACAGAGCTAATACCTAGCAAGATGCCCTCCATTGTGTGCTTTGAGCAATTAATTATTCCTGCACAAACCTGCGTAAAAACCTGTGATATGAGCACTTTCCAGTTGCTATTAGAAGTTATGTAGGTTTTCTTAATCAACTAATTGTTCTGCTTGAGAGAAGGCAAGTTCTACCAATTTCCATGTAACAGAAATATTTGCAATACAGAAATAACTTTAATGACGGCAATTGAAAAAAAATTAGATAGCGAGTCAGTCTTCTCTAGGGGATTTTTGTGACGCAGTCTTGGTCTGAGGGAGAAGAGCAGACCAGCGTCAGGGTTCTTTGCCTAGCCTGTAGATGTTAAAAGGCGAGAAGGCAATGGCTGAGTGACGTGCGTCACGCCACTGTGCAGCCGAAAGAAGCAGACTGACACAGAGCTAGTGAACACAGCAGCAGCCGAAGCTGATCCAACTTTATTCAACAAAATGGTGGGTTTTTATAGGGAGAGGGAGTGAACATTCTGGAAAAAGGGTGGAACTTGGGCGGAGCATGCAAATCTGCTTAACATCATTGGATAGAGGGTTATACATAAACATTAGGGGATGTAATCCTGGGAGGAGTAAACTTGAAAGAACGTGATTGGTAGATACCTCAGGGTATCTGACCCAGTGGAGTGCTGTTACCAAGCCTGTCAGGCTATCAGTCCATGAGGGGATAAGGGAAATGGTGGGAAAATAACCTGCGAATAGGTTTTATTAACAACTAAACTACCACACACAGTCCATTAGGCACAGTGAGGTCCGTTGTCCACTTTCATAAGCTGGTTCTTCCACTCCATGAAGGATGTTTCCATTTCCTTGTGTTTTTCCACTTCTGGAACGCACTTTCCATGTCCTCATAATCATTGTTGTCTCCAACATTTTTGTGGGATTTAAGTCAAATGGACTTTTCAGTAGCACATTAAAATTTCTCTTTTGAGTAGTGTGTTTTTTCTTTCCCTATACTCTGAAACAGTTGGAAGGGGAGATTTGTTTTGAAAATCTGTGCAAGCTTACAATGGTCTTGCAGGCAGAGGTAAAGATTGCAAAATTTCCACACTATGGAGCAACCACAAAATGGTTTGTTCTGTCAGCTCCAAAACTGTAGATTATTAGGGATGTGATAATCTTTTAAACACATTTTTTCTGCCATTTCATTTTCAGAATGTTCTCCTATAGGATTGGAATATAAGTGTAGATTTGAATGTTAGAAAATGCATGTGTTTAAAGAATTATTTTTAAAAATACTAAATTCTTTTTATGCAAAACAACAAGGAGATGAAAATGATTAGTGAAGAGGACTGTAATGAAACCAAGTTTTTGCAGGGAAAGCAAGTTCTGCCCATCTGGGTGGAGCACTTGAACTGCATATGATAAATAGATTGTAAGACCTCCTCTGCTCAAAGTGCTTGAGAAATCATTACAGTGCAACCTGGTACATACTGACTGACTAGATGGAAAGAATACGACCTTCTCTCAGGTCACAGCATGCATAGACTTTGTTCAGAGGCTTGACTTTAGAAAGAGTCTTTAATCCCCAAAACAGGGAATTTGTGAGAAAACACAAGTAAACAGCAAAAATAAAGAGAAAAGACTGGAGTGTGTTGCCAGTTGTCATAGGAGTCTGGGTACTGTCCAAAACTTAAAACACTTTCTCCTCTCTCAGTAACTTGGGTATTTCTATCAGCATACTTGATCACTAAAAAGCTGTTATTTTGAGGCCTCCGTAGGGACCAAGATGTCTGACTTGTTGACTTGCACAGTTCAACTGATCCTCAGATCAGAAAAGGTGATGCAGGCTCATGAGACTATGATGTGGTTTATTAATATTTACTATAATTATTGTGATATAGTGGATTTTGTGAAAAGGAACTATAGCAGTTGTAAAATTCGGTGACTGATTTGCATATCTTGCTGCAAAATTGCAGTAGTAAAGATTGAGGTGAGATGCAACAAACTGCCCTAGTAATGACTTTTTAAAGCACCATCTGTGGCCTGATACTTCTGGCTCTTTAAAAGTGGTACTGTTAAGAAATCTGTTGTGTGGTATACAGGTGGCTCATTCAGTATTTGCCTGCTAATCACCAGTAGCCTGTGTTGGTGGGGGATACGTCCACAATGAAAGACAATGGTATTTATCATTTTTTTTGGAGCAAAAGCACTCCCCATAGGCTATAGCATGGTGTTTTGTTTTGATTGTCTATTTCCCATAAGACCAAGTTTCCTGAAAAGGACGAACAATAAACCAAATGCTCATTATTTGGCTTCATGTGTTTGAACGCAACACAGCAATCTGATATAATTGATTCAATTCCACTAAGTAGCATATGATGATGTTGTTATTTTAGGTGCACTGTACAGGGAAAACAGCAGGAAGAAAAGCACTCTAGTGTCATGTCCTTATTTAGTGACCTTCAAAGCTGACTGATCTGTGTTACTGAATTTTAACTCAAAAAAACCATCAACGGAACAATCAAACACCAAGACCCCAAAACAAATAGACAAAAAACCTGAAGCTCCAATCCCTTACAAGTAAATCCTGAATCCTCTGAATACATTAGTCAACACTGATGTCAAGTAATCCATATTTAATTTCTATACCTTTCACCTCTCAGCTCCTTCTGTTAGCTTTTACTCCTTTATTGGGCCCAAAGCAGCATAAATCATATTGCCTATTCTGTGCCAGTTTTACTAACAGAACCTTATAGAGTGGTAGCAGAGTAGTGGAGGAAATAAGTTCTTAATTCAGGGAATTTGAAAGAGATGTTAACATTTGGCCAACTATCTTTAAAGTGGATAGTTTGGAATGAGTTTTGCAATCAGTAGTTGTCCTGGCTGTGTTAGTGAGAAATGTCACCAACAGGTATGTGTTTTGCCACCATCTAAACCTTCTAGCACCTTAAATTATTATGTTCCCCCACAGGAACATAATAATTCCAATGACTAGGATAACAGAGACTATCACAAAGGGAAAGCAAATTAAAATTTTAATTTTACTGTATTGTTGTGCAGTGGCAGGACTTGTCAGTCAAGCTGGCATCTTCTTTACTTCGGTGCATTATTTAATGTGGACTCAAGTGCCAGACTGAAAAGTGTAAGTAGAAGATAAGGTGTGAGCAGAGCAGAACTTCCATTTAGTGTGTGTTACAGTGTGGCACGTGACTATATTATCCCTGATAATCTCAGTATTTTTTAGTTTTGGCATTTGCCATGGCTTTCAGTTAGAAGAGCAATGCTTTCTTCTATTGATATCTCACTCATCTCTGCTGGCACTAACTAATCCATAGTGTTAGTTGTAATAGTATTTCTATTGTATGTTAATGAAGTAGAATTTTATAACATTAAGCAGAAGATGAGTATTGATACAAGCTTTGAAAAAGTTTCTTCAGTTTGGCTGGGTTTTCTTATTCACAAGGAAGGCATTTAAAAAAAACCTCGTGTAGTATTTGCCCAGAGCCTGTCACCAACCGACTGAAAAGTACTTTTGAGATGCTTCATTAGTGCTGGTTAGAATTCATGTTGTGTAGTGCTGGTCAGTCAGAACTTGATTACTGAAGAAGTAGAGTCCCTTCCCTCGCCCCTCCAGATATGCAATAAAGATAGTGAATGAAATAAATATATGACGGACCCAGATAGGACAGTTAATTCTGAGACCTATAAAAGGAAGGATTTTAGTAGAAAGTATTTGTTCACCTGTAATATTTAAACCCCACTGTACTTGTCACAACACCTCTCCCTCAGCCACAAAAGCTAACTCTGTATCACTCTTATTTTGAAAATATTTTGCATTTCACTGCTTTCTGCCCTCAAGTTATACTTCAGCTTTTTAATGCCAAAGCTTGATTCAGTAGTTTCTGAAATTAATATGCTGTTAAAAAGGATGGATGAGATTGAAGTCTATAACAAAATCTGGTGGAAAAAACTAAGGATTTGCAAAAGCAGGGTGAAATGTCTTACAGAAATCTTTATTGCAGATAGCTTTAGTTCATTGCAGAATAGAAACTATAGAAGATATCATTAAATCCTACAAGGATAAGCAGTAAGTGCTGAAGATTTTGTATTGTATAGTAATTTGTCTTTAATCTTGAGAAGTGGTTTAGCTTATTTCAAGTGGTTTTGCATTGCTTCATTTCATGTCTTTTACTATAGGCTTGAGCCAAAACCCTTTAAAGTCAATGAGAAGATAGTATTTAACCTTTACATCAATCGGCTTTGGATCCAATATTGTGACTCATGAAGCTCTGTGGAGTTCTTATGTTACACTTGACTGATAATACAGTTGCCATTCAGGTAGCCAGGAATTTAAACAGATTTGAAAAAAGAAACTCTTTTCAACTTGCACACAATAGGAAACAAATTTGGATTTTTTAAAATGTTTGACTTTTCTTTATAAAGATGTTCCTTGGGTATGCTTTGCACCATTGTGGATAACGTAAATGTAGTATCAAGTAACACTTCAGTACCTGCCTGTATTATTTTATGTGAAGATCAAATCCTTAGCTCACTTGCCCGTGCTTGTTTTTCATTTTCGTAGACCTGAAGAGAACGGAAAAGAAAACAGAAATCCCCACACGTGATACAGCCCAACAACCGCACTGTGAATATATCTATTGCACGCAGTTTATGCCTGCTCTTACACACTGCACACCCTGTGTGTATGTACAGTCCTGGCTGTTACCCTTTTTAAGAGACTGTATAATGCTTGCACCAAACTCTTACTTGATTCTTTGAAGAAGAAACTAAATTCATCTTGCTTGCTTGAGTGAGAAAGGCTCCATTTCAGCCTTATTAAGGAATCTTGCTTATGTGGGGTAATGGTTTAATTTGACCAGGTCCTCAGAAATAAGCAGAAGAGGCGTTTTGGACAGGTAGATAGCGGGTTTACAGTACTGATCACAAAGCCGTCTCTAAGCTGCATCTCACCAGCTGCCTAGAACAAAATTTCTTGCTATGAGTGCTGTATGAATTTGAGAGAAACCACCGAACTTTCTCTATTCCTTTATTTGATATAAAAAGGAACCTGTTGTTCCAAAAGTTGCTTTGTTTAACTAGGAGGAGAGTTGGACTAGGGAGATGCTGAAGTTTCTGCCTGTGTTAGAATGTCATGACAGTATTATGTAAGCAGTTATATCTCTCCTGAGCTGTCAGTAGCTCAGAGTCTTCTACTTTGATTAGACTCGTGACTGAAAAAATTACCATAATCCACTGACAGGCATGAAGAAAGCCGTAATAAGACTGATAACAGTGTGTCAGTTAAGAAGCTATTATATTTTACTGCCTTACTACAGCAGACTAAAAATCCATTCAAACTTACTATTGATATAAGTAAAACCTTTAAAAAATCTGCTGTCTGCCCTAGTCTTAATAATACTTATTATGCCTATGGGAGAAAGAATTAAAATATGCACCTGTTTACATGAGCGTTTAGATGTTGACAGTTTTACTGCAGGCATACTGTGTAGCTGCAAATAGAGGGCTGTGGATTTTTCCTTCTGCAAGTGGGAAACTTACAGATCAGGCCTAGGAGGGAAGCACAGAAAGAACACTACTGCTTTGAAACATTATGCAATGACATCTCAGGCCTGCAAATCCCTTTCTGTGACAACTTCGTAGGATATTAGATATTTAGAAGGAGTGGCATGCTCTCTATTTCAATCTCTGCTCCTTTTTCCTGTTATACCCTTCACAGTAAAGTTTTCAAGGTAAGTCAGTACAGGGTTTTGGAGGCCTCTCCTCTTGGGAGGAGACTGAGGGGAGACCTCATTGCTGGCTACAATTTCCTCATGAGGGGAAGAGGAAGGGCAGCCACTGATCTCTTCTCTGTGGTGACAAGTGACAGGACCCAAGCGAATGACCTGAAGTTGTCAGGAGACTTGAGGATCAACATAACACACTTTTTTTTTTTTTTTTTTTTTTTTTTTTTTTTTTTTTTTTTTTTTTTTTTTTTTTTTTTTTTTTTTTTTTTTTTTTTTTTTTTTTTTTTTTTTTAATTTTGGTTTATAGAGGCCTGATCACAATAAATTTTCATGAATTATAATAACCATGTTTTATCAGATGGGCTGACTCAGCCCCTTCAGGGCTCCAGGTTCTGTCTGGCTGTGTGGACTTGAAAAAATCCTTCTTCTGTAAGTAGTCATTGTCACTCTTCCATTATTGGCTATACCTCTTCTATCTCTCTGGTTTTTAATACATGCACACACATGCATGCAGAGTAATAGGTTCATACAGACAGAGAATTAATAAAGATCAACAAATCGTATTCCCTTTATCATGACTTCCACTTAAAATGTGCTGAATTCTTTTCTTGTGCTTACTGAATCTTCATTTTACCCTCTTCTCAAAACCATCCTAATTCATATCCATAATTTCCAAGAGCTTCACTCTTTTTAGTCCTTTGTCTTTTAGAATCTCATCTTTTGAAGGTATGACTTCTGGATGCTGACGTGATACAGGAGTATTCTACAACTTCCATGATGAAACTAAAATATTGACCTGTCTACTCACTGCTTAGGCCTTTATGTGCATCTCTTGAATCTCAGTATAGCTGAAACAGAACCCTTAGCCTTCCCAGTCATCCTCATACCTCTCTCTTGTATGCCTTGATTATGCCAACAACACTTCTCCTAGCCTTGGCAATGCAGTTTTGATCCACTTCTGTCAATGATAATTGCTTCTCTAAAGATAATTTCCTTAGCTCTCAGTTTGACCTCTGTCACTTCTTTCCTTGTCTTTATCAGCTAGCTCCACCTAACCTGTCATATTAAATGTAGGATGTTTGTCTTTTGATTTCAAGGCTCTTTATTCTCTCCCACATATCTCATCTCCTGCATTATTTAAACATTTATTTCTGCATTCAGTTGCCGATCTCCATAATCCATTTAATTTTTTAGCATATTTTTTAATGCTGTCATCCTGTGATTTCATAAACAGGCACAGAGCTGCCTGCGAACTTTCAAAGCCCTTCCAAAAAGGTTCTTTATTTGTAACGCCTACAAAAGTTTACCACCAGGTAAGCAACTGTGTTACGCCAAGGCCACTGCTATCCCACTGTTTTCTTGTGTTTTCCCCTTTTGCCAGCTGCTGTTTCTTACTCAGGTTGTGGTGGTAGACTTTTTTTTCCTTCTTCATCTTTGTTCATACAGTGCTTAAGAGAATAGCCTGAGTTGCACAGGCACCATGGTAACAGTAGCTATCAGGGACAATATTTATGACTATGGTTTTCCTTTCATGCACAAGCTGCCCCTTTGCGTACTGTGTTTGCAAACCTCCCAGAGAACAAGAGTCTGCAGAAGAGAAGTTAAGTTCATCGGACTGTTTTTTCTCACTTAGCGTTCCAGCTGTAATTCATGGCTGTAGCAGAGAAGCGTTATGTGCTCAGCTTGTGCTCCCTGGTCTCAACTCTGCTACGACACTGTCTTCAAACAGGTTAGATTGTTGGAAAAACTTTGAGATTACTTTTCAAATGGTGCTCACTGAAATAAATACTTATACAACTCTCTTGCACCTATTGCATTTTGGGCTTTCTGTTTTGATTGTAATGCAACATTTTAACATCTCTGCTCCTGTATCAGCCTAAATACCAGAAACAGCTAATCATTTTGATTGTTGTGTGTCAGCCAGCATTATCCCATTTTGCAGTCGATGAAAGTGTAAGTGTGTGTTGCAGCTGCAGATGTGCCACTCAGTGAAATGCTATGAAGTGAAGCACTTCCAAAAAGTGTATTCCTCAGTTGCTGTCTTCTCATGCTCTTCTGCAAGCTCAGAATGCTAGATAAGTCTCCGTCAGGTGCTTTGGCTTCATGACTGTACATGATGTGAGTGCAGACCTACTCAGTAGAACCTTATTAGAATTTGAGGCATTCTCATTTCTTCCATATGCAATTTTTTAAAGGTGGGCATTTATGAATACATGAAAGATTTCACCAAGCCTGGGATAATGCAAGTTTTGTACTAGATAGGAGTTATTTTTTTGTCTGGATAGATTGCTGGTGGAAGAAGTCGATGCTTGCTGGATGTGCTTTTAATATCTTCCCATTCCTCTTGTGTATGCTGCTTGCCGTTTTAGACTCTGAATCCTCTGAAACACTGATAGAATCTCTGGAAATTATCCCCTGGACAATGGTTGCAATTGTAATTCAAATGAAATAATAGAAATAATAATAAGACTTGATATATTCTGACTGTATGTAATGCAGCAGACAATAGCTTGATATGTTTGTTATATTTGTATCTTTCTCTGTGGAAATTAAGGATTTCAGTTTTTTGTAGGCTGCATTTGCTCTAGCTGTGTTTGGAATTTCACACGTATCAAAGTCTAATATGAACAAATTACAATGTTTTCATTGCAGTGTAATTTACAGACTTCTTCCTGCTTTTAGGATTGCTTGCCCACCCCCTTCTTCATTTTTGTTATTTTTTTCTCCATGGTCTCTCCATTGTTCCTCTAAATTGGAAGTGTTTTTTTCCTCTCTCACTGATTGCTTTTGGATCTAAGTGTGAAAAGATTTTTTTTTTCTTTTAAAATGAAAATACCTGAGCTTACCTTGGTCTTTTGTATCCTTCAGTGGACCTATTCGTGTATTGAAATAAAAATAAAATTTAAATCTGAATTCTGTTTTGGCTGGATGCACAATGTCATTCTTATATTCTAGTTTTAATACTTACTAACTTTTGATTTTTAGAGACTGTGACAAGCTGCATATTAGCTGCAAGAAACTTATATTGCCATCATCATAACTTTTCTCTGCTTTAAGCTACTACTTTATTCTTTAGATTTTTTTCTTGTACCATATGTGCTTCTGGAACAACTTTTCTTTGTGCTTCCCTCTATCGTAGTCATAAAAAGCTCCCCAAATCTTAACATTCTTGACTCTGCCATTAGCTAGATCTTGGAAAAGCAGTGGAAATAGCTTTAACTGTTCCTAACCCCACCAAAATCACATGTCTAAACTGATTCAAGTCTTGTTTTTTAACTGCACTATGTCATTCAAGAGAGATGGAAGGAGAGAAGAGATCCTACAAGCCAAAAAAAACAACAAAAAACAAACAAAAAAAACAAACGTGAAGAAAAATATTACTGTCTTTCATACAGATCAGGTTTGGTTTTCTTGAGGTATTTGTAAATCACAGTCCAGGAGGAATGTATGTGTGGACTATAGAGTGTGGGTGTATTTTCAAAACAAGATGGAAAATCTGAATCCTTTCTGTGCCATCATATGACCTGTGGGGTCTCAGCTGGACTCAGCAATCCATGTGTGTGTTCTGCCGCTGTTTGCACATCCTTTGTTGTTAAGTCCCACAAGTTTTCCGTCTGTTCATTTCTTTGATAGATTCCTTGAGCCTGCGCTTTAGATTCTTCCAGCTGCCCAATTGCATGCTTGCCATGGCAGATGCTCTGGCTCCATTCTTTAACACATATTCCACATACTTCCATCTTCTGCTTTGTAGATAAAAGTTGTCAAATACCAATACTTCAGAATTTACTGGCAGTTAATTCAATTTTACTGAATACCTATGATGAATGTTTGCAGTTCAGTCTCTAGATAACGGCCAAATTAGGAATGACTACAAATTTAGCTGGTTTTTTGTGACTTCATTGCATTCTTTCCTCTGGTCATTTTCAGTGGTTTCCACTATATGTTCACAAAGATAACTGATTTTTTTATATTCCTTTGTGTCCTACTTACTGAGAGACAGCAGGACACTACAGTTTCTGGCATTGGCTCCACTGTGTTACATGAAGGGAGTAACATGAGCTAGATGAGGGAGGAAGGGTGATAGTGGTGGATTTGACTATTTAATTAAGATTTTAATTTATTTTTTTCATTTCCATATTTATTTTTGAGATGTTAAGAGGTATGCTACTAACCTGGAGCACTGAGTGTGATAAATAAGCTTCTGGAATGTGTTTCTGCTGCATTAAGTTGGCTGCCTGCCCTCATGGTGGTCTGCCTGTCAGTATGCCACCACTTTGCAATTGTGTGTGTGGCTTCTCTGGGTGTTTCATGCAGATAAATCAAAACTTACTGGCATGTTTCAGTCTCGGAGCTGTGTCTGCAGTGCTCTTCTATAATGGCTGCTCCAGCGTTTGCCGAACGGTGCATGTTACTGCAAATAGGAATGACATTCCATACATGTGCGGTAGCAGCTGGAGCATGCCACAGCTTTACAGAGGTAAGGCAGCCTGGCATGCATCCGGAGGGAAAAGATTTCCGAATCCAAGTGCATTTTGAGGTCGTTAACGTGTCACTGGCAGCACTGTAGTTAGAGGGGGCTATTTAATTAGAACTAATTGCTCATCGCTCGTGTGGCTCATGAAGGATTTACTGAAAAGCACCTCCTAAGATATACACAACTATGAGGGAAGCGCATCTTCTCTCATGTACCTCAATTTATGTGCATTTTTCCATGTATGACATGGTGGTGTCAATGTTATTTTTATTTGCATAATATTTGTGGAATGTTTGAGGTATTTTAAGTACAAGGCGTGGCACAATAAAGAAGAGTCATGGGCAGGAGCCAGGTCTAGCGTGCGATATGTGTCAGTGTTGTGGGCTTATTTATTTATTAATTTTAAATGACAGGAGAGTAGAATGTCCTTTGATAAATTTTCTCACTCTCTGCAAGTCTCTTATCTTTCTCTTTCTTCAGTCTCCCTTCTCTTTTGTTCACATGCTCCTTTCAGCTCATTTTTTTAATGTGTTTTACTCTGACAAAGACTGCATTTTTTTTCCCCCTTCTTACAGCTTGTTGGCTACAAAGAGGAGGAACTGACAGGTTTGAAATAAAGGTAATGATAGGTAATGGTTCATATAACTCTGCCAGTGCAATCAGAGAAAAGCACTCAAAGCGCTTTCATATGATAGCACCAGCACAAAATAAAGTTAGCAAGTTAAGATGAAAAAGGAAATTAATGGTGTAAGGGAAGAACTTTGACATTTTATTACAAGAGCTAATGATATTTGGGGATTAGAATTGTGGGGTTTAATATTTATTGATATCTTAATTGCACCTGTCTGCTTTTTACAGCCATTCTGCTGTTTTCCTATTTTGATTCCTGCCCTATAACTTTTAACTTGAATCCTGTTCCAGTTATGTGGGCCTCTGAATAGGGCTGATGGCACAAACAGGATTGACTTTTTTTTAATTACGTATTTTTGCCTTTTACTAGTGCAAAATATAACATCAGCAGTAGTTGTGACAAAATAGATATTTTTTTTCCTATATCCATGTCATCTTTTCCAGTGAAAATGGGACATGGCTGCCTGCACTTTTCTTCATAACTTTCATTGTCCTGAAATGCTAGTGATCATATGTAATAACATTCTTTGTGTAGCAGTGCCTATTTGTCAATGTTCCACAAATCTTTCCTTTTAACCTAGCCTTTTGTCTTTACATTTGTATTATATTAATTTTTAAGAGGACCAGTTTCTACCAGAACTGACAAGGATGCAATGCTTTTACATAACTGCATCCCAAATCTGATTACTTTCTGTTGCTGTCATGCTCTGTCTTTTTTGGACAACACAGTACTTTTAACCAAGGTTTTATTCCTACACAAATTGTTTTTGTTCTGTTGTGATCCATCACGTATATAATCAGTGCTGCTGGTTGTAAATTTTCCAGGTTTTAATAAAAATTAAATTTACAACCTTTTAAAAGAAATTTGTATTAGGAAAAGGGACCTTTGCTTTAGAACAGAATTGGGAAACTCATTCTAGAACAGCTGATAACAAAGTCATTAAAACTGTGTTTAGAGCCCATGGGCAGCCTGGTTTAGATGAGGATCTTGCATGTTTGGTGTTGTACACAAACCCCCTATAATAGAGAGACTAAGAGTTCTCCGTAAGTTATTTCTTCATTGGGATATTGAATATTAATCAGGTAGGTTAGTGTTTCTCATTTTGCCTTGGCTTGGTTTTGTTTGTGGTTTTAAACTTCAAAAGGCTTTAGTTATGTCCTAGTGTACTTGATCTTCAAAGAACTTTACTGACTTCAAATTTAATACTGAGTGATGCCAAATATGTCCTGTTAGGTGTTGAATGCTTCTGCTTATACTTGCACTTTCACACGAGTTGGTCCTATTAAATAATTTCCTGACTGGATCACTTGATTGTAAAAAATAGTTCACATACATTATACCCCATAGGTTCTAATAAATTCCTTTTACCAAATCCTTTTTAGTTGTTTTTTAATTATCTAATATATTGGTGTCTTGGTTTCAGTTCAGATAAATTTCATTTCTTCTTAGTATCTGGTGCAGGACTGTGTTCTGGATTCAGTATGAGAATAATGCTGACAACAAACTGACGTTCTGGTTGTTGCTGAGTAGTGTTTATCTTAAGACAGGGACTTTTCAGTTTCTCATGCTGTGCCAGTGAGGAGGTGGAAGGGTGTATGGCAAGAACATCTGACCCAAACTGGCCAAAGGGAATTCCGTACCATTGAATGCCATGCCCATAATCTGGGAGAAGTTGACTGGAAGGATCTAATTGATGCTGGGGGATAGGCTGGGCGTTGGTCAGCCATTGAATTGTGCATCATTTGTAGAGTTTTTTTTCCCTCGGACTTTATTTTTCCTTTTTTTTTTTTTTTCTTTTTCTTTTTTTTTTTCCTTCTCTATTTCTGTTGTTATTCTTCACAGAATAGTTTGTGTTTGAAGTGACATTTAAAGACCATGTGGTCCAACCACCCCTCGAATGACCAGGATCATCATCAACAACATCAGGTTGCTCAGAACCCTGTCCAAACTGATCTTGAATATTTCAAGGGGTGAGGCATCCACCACCCCTCTCAGCAACCTGTTTCACTGTTTTGCCGCCCTCATTATAAAAAACTTCTTCCTTATATCTAATCTAAATTGACCCCATTTTAAAATAACAGAATTGTTAAAATTGGAAAAGACCTCTAAGTTCATCAAATGCAACTGTTAACGTGGCTATCTTGGCCACTAAACAAGGTCCCCATGCATTTTCTGAACACTTCTAAGGATGGTGATGCTACCACTTCCCCGGGCAGCCTACTTTAATGCCTGACCGCTCTTCCCATGAACAAACTTTTCCTAATACCCAATCTAAACCTCCCCAGTGCAACTTCATGCCATTTCCTCTTGTCCTTTTTCTTATTACCTGGGAGAAGAGACCTATTCCCATCTTGCTATAATCTCCTTTCACGTAGTTGTAGAGAGCAGTAAGGTCTCCCCTGAGCCTCCTCTTCTCCAGGCTAAGCAGCTCCCTCATCTGCTCCTCATGTGATTTACTCTCTAGATCCTTCACCAGCTTTCTTGCCTTTTGTGGGACATGCTCTAACACTGTTATCCCTTGTCCTACGCCACAATAAGGTCTCCTCAGAGCTTTTTTTTTCCAGGCTGAACAAACCTGTCCACCCTTGTTCATTTTCTTGGGGTCCATGGTGAGCGTTTTTGCATGTGAATCACCCTCTTTTTCGTATACTTTTGTTACTAATACTGTTGCTGTTACTGTGAGTTTTATTATCTCACTGCTGCTTCCAGGAAATTGTTCTTATCTCAACCTGTGATCTCTGCCTTTTGTGCCTGCCATTGGAGGGATGGAGGGGAGCGGCATGAAGTCTTTTTAGTGGGAGTAGTAAATTTGGGCAATACCATTCCTAAACCATGACATCCACCCACTGAATCCATCTCTCTCCAATTTAGAGAGATGGATGTTGTGAGGGACCGTGTCAAAGGCCTTACAGAAGTCCAGATAAATGACATTTATAACCCTTCTGTTGTCCACTGATGTAGTCACTCCACCATAAATGCCACTAGGCTGGGTCAGGCAGAACTTACCCTTGATGAAGCCGTGCTGGCTGTATTGAATCCCCTCCCCATCCTCCATGCACCTTAGCATAGGTTCTGGGAGGATCTGCTCCATGATCTTCCCAGGCACAGAAGTGAGGCTGACAGGTCAGTTGTCCCCAGGGTCCTCCTTTCTATTCTCTTTACAGATGGGTACAGTTTTCTCCTTTTTCCAGTCATCTGGGACTTCACCTGACTAGCGTGACTTTTCAAATATCCTAGAGAGTGGCTTGGCAACTACATCAACAAATTCCCTCAGGACTTTCAGATACATCTCGTCAGGTCCCACAGAAGCCATTCAGGTTCCTCAGGTGGTCACAAACTAGTAAAGGTCACTGATCTTTACTTCCAGTAGGAGGGAATTTGCTCCTCCAGTCCCTGCCCTGCCATCCATCCACTTAAGAGGTGTGGGAAGAGACTTTGCCATTGAAGACTGAGGTAAAAAGTTGAGTACCTCAGCCACCTCCTCATCTGCTGTTTCCAGTTTTCCAGCATTGTTTATTGGGGGGGGATATACATTCTTTGACCTTCCTTTTCTGGTTAACATACCTGTAGAAGCCCTTCCTGTTATTCCTTGCATCCTTTGCCAAGTTTGTTCCAGTTTTACCTTGACTTTCCTCACCCCATCACTACAAAACCATACTTCATCTCTATTCTTTTCTCAGGTCACCTGTCCTAGCTTCAACTGCTATGCATTTGCTTCTTTCCCTTTAGTTTACCAGCAGTTCCCTACTCAGCCATGCCAGTCTAATGCCTTCCATTCACAATTTCTTGCTTCTGGGAATTGACAGCTCTTGTGCTCTGTGGAAGACTTCCTTAAAGATCTGACAGCTCTGTTCCACTCCCTTGTCCCTGAGGGCAGTCTCCCAGGGGATCCCTGCTGACTGTCCCCCTGAAGTGTGCTTTCCTAAAATTCAGGAGCCTAACTTTACTCCCTACCTTTCCCATATCCCTTAGGACTGCTGCATGATCACTGCAGCCCAGGCTGTCTCAAATCTTGATGTCCCCAGTTAGGTTGCTTATATTGGCGACCAACAGATTCAGTAACCATCCCCTCTAGTAGGGCTATTTATTACCTGGCTCAGGAAGTTCTCCTCTGCACATTCCAGGGTCGTCCTGGGTTGCCTACAGCTTGCCATTCTACCTTTTCACAAGATATCAGGGTGGTTGCAGTGCCCCAGCAGGATAAGAGCCTGTGAGCACAATGCCTGCTGTAGCTGGAGCAAGAAGGCTTTGTCAGTAGGCTCCCCTCCTTTGAGCGGCTTGTAGCAGACACCAGCGACAAAGTTCCCTGTGTTCCTTTGGTCTGATTCTTACCCACAAGCTTTCAACCTGCTTATAGCTGTTCTTCAAAGACAACTCTTCACGCCCAATCCACCTCTTGATGTAGAGGACAACTCCTTCACCTCTCCTTCCTCCCCTGTCTTTTCAGAACAGCCTGTAGCCACTGATAGCTGCACACAGTTTGGTATTGTCTGCAAACTTGCTTTAATTATTATTTTTATAATATTTTGTTATAATTAGTATTATTATATATGGCTTTGTTTCAGTTATAAAGCTACTCTTAACCTATTAGGCTTATTTTCTTCCCTGATTCTCTTCCTCCCCCTGGGGCAGGTGGGATGTGGAGTGAGCAAGTGACTGCACGGTGTACTTAGTTGCTGGGTGGAGTTAAACCACAACTGTTGTCATGGCCTCCTTCTGTCTTTCTCAGATTTAATTTTTTTCCCTAAAATAATGTTTTTAGTTACATGATTGTTCCTTTTAGCACATATTTCCAGACTAATTATTTTACATTTTTCTACACTCAACTGTGTTTGCCATCTGCTTGCCTTATTACCAAAATGATCCAAATCCTTTGAAATCTGATTGTATTGCTCTTCATTATTTGATTTGACTCTAATTGTAGTATCCTTTGAAAATCTGGAGATTTTACTGTGATTGTTATTCTGTAAATTGGTGCATAGGTGATGATTTGACTAATACTAATAAGTATATGTAACACTTCCCTTCTAAGTTTTAAGGGTAAACTTTGCCTTCAAATAGATTCTATTTGGTCACCATCTATTTGATCATCAAAGATCTGTACAGTTAGATTTGATCCTGCAAGGCAGTACCACGTATTGCGAGGTGCTGAATGTCTTCCACTTACATTGATACTGTCTGGATTATATGAGGCTTATAAATGGACTCAGTTTCACAGTACTTTGTGAGACAAGTGGATATTTCCCTTCTGGGGACACTGAGGCAGAAAGATGTGACACAACACAGGATGTAGTAGAAAGCAGTATAAAAATAGATCTCATGTCTGGAACTTGATTTATCAGTCAGTCATAGCATTGACCATAAAATCTTGTAACGGTGCTTTCCCTCTGACCTGTCAATGTTCATAGGAAAGACACATGCCAGCTATCTGTTTAAGGAATATAAATGTCAAGTAGGTTAACTTTCATATTGATGAATATGTAATTTTATCTTTAGTTCATTATTGATTTGAGCATTAATTTTGTGATGGATCTAACTGCAGTTGGCAGTTTTGCAAGTTAAATTAACAGAAGACATCCTATATAGTATTAAGATACCTCTCAAGTAAGAATCATAGAGTCATAGAATATTGTGAATTGGAAGAAACCCACAAGGATCATCAAATCTAACTCCAGACCCTGCACAGGATAGCCCCAAGAATGCAGGCTTGGTGCTGTGACCACTTCTCTGGGGAGCCTGTTCCAGTGTCCAAACACCCTCTGGGTGGAGAACCTTCTCCTAATATCCAGCCTAAACCTCCTGACTCAGCTTCAGACCATTCCCTCAAGTCCTGTCACTGGTCACCACAGAGAAGAGATCAGTGCCTGCCCCTCCTCTCTCTCTCCCAAGGAAGTTGTAGGCTGCAATGAGGACTCCCCTCAGTCTTCTCTTCTCCAGGCTGAACACAACAAGTGACCTCAGCTGCTCTGCACACGGCTTCCCCTCAAGGCCCTTCATCGTCTTTGTTGCCCTCCTTTGGATGCTCTTTAAGAGCTCAATATCTTTCTTATACTGTGCCCAAAACTGCACACAATATTCAAGGTGAGGCTTCACCAGTGCAGAGCAGAGCGGGACAATCCCCTCCCTCAACCAGCTGGCGATGCTTTGCCTGATGCCCCCCCTGGACACAGTTGACCCTCCTGGCTGCCAGGGCACAATGACTCATATTCAGCTTGCTGTTGACCAGGACGCTCAGGTCCCTTTCCACAGCACTGCTCTCAAGTCTCCATTCCCTAATGCAGTTAGTTGATTAGTATCCTAATATGTCCAGAATACTTCCCACCAATCAAAATGTGTGCTTGCAAAAAAACCCCCAAAAACAAACATACTCCAAACCACCCGAATATTCCACCCCGTAACCCAAAGACTAAATTAAAACTTTTTTAAAAAGTCAAAATCCATTACATATATATCTTCAACTTTTACAATTTTTCAGTTCTATTTTTATAGTATTTAGTGTGGAATCTGAATAGTGCACTTGTAAGGAGCCTTTCTGGCTTGTGCAGGGCTCTGCACAGAATGTGCTTTTCAACCTGGCATTTTACTGTATAGAGCAGTTGCCTGCCTACTTCTCTTAGCATCGTGGCTGAAATGCAGTCGTATATTGGCAAACCTTCACATAGATGTAGCTTATCCAGATTCCCCAGGGATAGGAAACTATTCTGCCAAAATGTTCTTTTCTGGTAAAGCTGAGTAATTTTAGAAGTTTTTGCGTTAAAATAACCTGTTAAGAAAAAAACCTTACTGAAACTCATTGATAGTCTTCAGCATAGTAGTCTCCATACCATAGCAAGTGGCTATTTGAACTTTTCCCTATTGATTCCTTATGGTTTCCTTGTATATAGTGTATGTGTTTGAGAGCGTGTGTTTGTGAACATGTGAGTACCTAAATGTGTGTCAGCATGCATACACACTGTTCAGCATTATGGCATGCAGAGATAGGTGTGTATGTGTATCATGGCATCGTGATGGCATGAACTGTGGAAATGAGCTGTAGGTCCAGTGAAGAGTAGCACAAAGTAATTGTCAAAATTCCTGGTATACACTTCTCAGAGATGTTTGCTTCTCTTTTCTGATAATGTGGTATTTGGCGAGGTGTTTCTACCATTTATGCTAATTACTTTTACTGCAAAAAAGGCTTATTTTTTCATTTTCTTTTCTCTTTTTAAAATCAACTTATGTCATGGGGAAGGGAAAGCATGTTTATCATGCTTAGGCCTTTGAAGACTTTTGAGAAAGAAAAGTAGCTGTAAATTGCAGGTGAATCTCAACTGAAACTGAGTTGGTAAGTTTGATTAGAATAGCTCAGACGGCATTAGCCCCAGGTATCGCCCTGACTGATACCCATTTTTGAAATGGTACTTACTGACTGGGAAAATTCCCCTGGCAAAATGCACTCCATCACCTGAAGTAATAAATCATGGATTTACAGGGCAGAAATAATTATCACATAGACCTAAATACAGCTTTTGGCTTTTAAATGTCATAACATGCAGGTTTGAGGAGGTAGAGTTATACCTCCTTAACAACAAAAAGTTGTTCACTTTTTCCTTTTTCTTACCATGAAAAACATAATTTAAAATCTCTACCCATTATATTGCATTTTTTCACATTATGGCTCTACTAAGTTGGACAATAGAAAAGTTAGGTGTTCTTACCAGCTGTTAATTTCAAAAGGGTGGCTTTGGGCTTTTAAAGACTGGAAACAGAATGTCCAAACAAGTCCCATTTTTCTCATGTAAACAGAAAGCAGTAACACACAGTGGAAGTGCCTGACATTCCTGGTAATGCAACATCTTAGCCACGTTGGGTTCCGCATGATGAGCGATGTGTACACGAAGTGGATTCTGGCTTTTGTGTTGACTGACAGCTAAAGAAAGTATTTCCAGTCCCAAATTCGAGGAGCTCACACTCCACAGTTCCACTGCATACTGGAATACAAGGGAATACTTGTGTATGGGAGAATTAGGCTTGTGATTTGGATGTGCACCTCCTCTTAAAAGCAGTGTGGTACTCCATACTTCACATCTGCCTTGCTCTATAAAAGAGCAATTTGTAGTTTCTGGGGTGGCCTGCAGGCTCATAAGTACAGATTAATGGGACAAAGAATGAAAACAAAGCCTAGATTGGGCTTCACAGGTATCTTTTGGTTAACCTAAAGAGCTAAAATGGCTTAATTAGAGAAATACTTCAACTTCATTTGAAACTTGAGCATATTCAAATATGCTAATTTAAAAAAAAAGAAAGTTTGCAGAGTGAAGCACTCAGGAATTCTTCTCCTCGTTGTTTTCTAAAATTCAGTAATGTCATATACATCAGCAAATAGGAAATGAAAAAGAGGTTATGACGAAGAGAATTTACACTGTGTTTTCTTCATTCCTGGATGTGAGTCATCAAGAAGACAAATGGCCCTTATTAGATTGAAATTTAATTTAGGATTCTTCTGAATGAACATTTTTGTCATGTTTTGTCTATTGATATAAAGTAGATTGAAGAACTCTTGAGCTGATTTTTTGAATTTATTTATTTTTAAAGCAATTTTACATACAGTTAGTCATTACAGGGCATTAAGTCTCTCATTGTTTTGGGTTGTGTTCTTTTTCTAAATCCTTCCTGCTGCATAGAATAAAAATAAAGGAAAGAAGACATTAAACATGCGTAGGAGTTTATTTTCAGAACCATTTCCCCATAAATAATAATGTTCCTGATAAACAGTGTTTATTAAGAATGCCAGCTCTGATGCATTGTAGGTTTTGTTGCAATCTTAAATTTCATTTAACTGCTTGAGTACAAACCACTACTCACCCAAATGTGCCTTATTACATTTATTAAAAAAAAAAAAAAAAGACGAGTTAAAGGAAATGAAATGTGGTATAACAGTAGTGTGATGGGCAGTTTCAGGTGCTGTAGAGGCTGTACAAAATGAGGTGAGCTGAGGATGCTACATGCTTAAATATCTGATGGACGAAAGAAGTAAGACTTAGTTTACAAGGTGCTCAAAATCTGCCTCTGAGTGATGCAGAGGTGACGTTTTTATTGTTTACCAGTGAGAACTGAAAGCAGTGACTGTTTCACAGGAATAGTTCCCTCCCCTTTTAAAATGCATTCTTGTCTCTCAACCATAACCCTTTTAAAGTGTAATTATGTGCTGTATGTGTATGAACCACTGGTTCCAGGAAAATTGAAGTTGGCAGTTTAGAAAGAGAACAAGGCACTATAAACTCCTGACTCTTTACTGCCCATTGCTATCATAGCTGAGGTCATTGAGGTCATCGAGCCAGTCAAGCAGCAAGTGCACATCCCGACTGAGACTAACAGACAAATGGAGCAAACAGATGAAGCTGCTGATAAAAGACACCACTGAAGAAAAGAATCACTCTGCTCAAGGCTCTGCCGCAATTTCATTAAGGAAGCAAACACTGTTCTTCGTTCTCTTTCACTTTCTTTGAGCATTGCTGTTACAAAGAATTCAGCCATTTCTTCATCTCACTAACAGCACCGCCACGAGTTCAATGGATATGGTATCTGTAATTTTACTTTGCCAAAACAAAAGGCAAACAATGACTTGGGCATACCATGATTCTCTCTGAGCTCAAAGAGAGAATTGTTCTCTTGTAGGGAAATTCACTTAATTAAAAAATGTTTGGATCTTCCTTCTGACAAAGCCAGATCATTCCTCTCACAAAGGTTATCAAATACAGTTTGACTGTATAGGTACAGAACTGTGAGGGGAAAAAAAAATCCCACATTTGCAGCTCTTCCAAGTTAAAAAGTTTTTACCTACTAGTTTCCAATAAATGCTGACCCAATTGCTTGTTTCCCACCCTGCTTATGTGGATCTTTTTTTTCCCCCGCAGGGCACTACAGCATTAAGTTCCACTGCATGCCATGCAGAGCGGTGTCTGCATGACTTGACTTTCTAAAAACGTCTTCCTGAAAGAATGCAATTTTTTGTCGAGCTCCTTGTGCTTTGTGTGGTTATCGTATGTGGCATCACAAGGTGGAGTTGATATCCATATGTAGCATTGCTGGGTCTTAGGAGTATTTTTGGCGAGGACTGATGCAAGTTTTACAATAGGAGAAGAAGTTTCAGTTATGGTGAGAATAAATGTTTTGGCTTGCCTACCTGTCTGATTTGCACGGCCAGAAATAGAGACGATGATCAAAGTTGCTTTTGGGGAAAGGTGACCACATCTTTTAACAATGTAATAATGTATCCTTATGTGCTTCACTTGTTCAAGGAAGTTCAGTGAGAGGGGTGCAAAGGAAACTTGGATACCATGATCTAGAAGAGGAGAAAAAGATTCGGTAGTGACTTCCCACCCAGCTCTTACAGGATTGGAGGAACATCAAAGACTTATGTGGAGGTTTCACGGCAACAATTCAACAAACTAAGTTGCTGCAGCATCTAAGTGTAATCGTAGTCAGTCACTTCTTGGGTTAAAAAAGAGGTGAGGTAAGAGAGGGACCTTTAGGAATCACTGTCAGTGAGTCAGAGGAGATAAATATTGAAGTCTCCAAGAGTACAGTTGCTAAGCTTGTTTCAGAAGACAAACATGGTGTGCTAATGGTGAGGAACTCTAGCAGGACCTTGGGAAGGGCTGAGGGTGAGGTTGCTGGCAGGAAGGTGGCAGATCAAGCCTCAGAACAGATAAAGTGATCTAATGCATCTCAGTAAAAATAATCTAAACAACTCCCACACAATGCCAGCTTGGAACAAGCAATTGCAGCACAAGAGGAGTATCTCAAAGTCAATTGAGAGACTGCTGAAATTGGCTGAAAGTGCAGCAGCCAAAAGAATTGGCAAAATGGGGCCATTATAATAAGACCAAGGGCAGGATTTTGGCACCATATGAAGCCTTGGTATTTTACACAGCAAGCAGTGAACTTCTACAAGCTCCATACAGCATGTTCCAGAAGTAGACAATTTCAGCAGGTTCATAAGAGATTAGACTAAAAAACACCAAAGGATTAGGCAAGGATGTATCCTTTAGTATCTTTCAGCATCAGAAAGCAACACTTTCTGATGTTGACGGAATATTAGAGAAATGGATTTCAGGCAGTGTCAGGCTTGCTTGTGGTTTCTAAATGGCATTGCCTATTGCCACTCTCAGGAACAGGATCCAGGGCTAAGTGGTCTGATGCAGCAGGGCAGTGGTAAATGAGACAGCTAGAACAAGTTGGTGATTGAACAGATGTGCCACAGAGAGATAAAAAGAAAGATTAACAGGAGGCTGGGAAGCACAAATTTCATGGTGGGCAAACTGTCAGGGAATGAGGCAGTACTGTTTTGTGAGTTTGGAGAATGAAAGAAAAGGGGAAAAGAGGTGGGCCAAAGATGGGAATGTGTGCAGTAGAAAATATACTGGTAGCAAATTTGCCTTCCTCAGTAAGCTGCGCTAAGTGAACAGTGCTCATTGTCCCTCTAGTGCAGGGAATGGATCTAATAAGGTCCGAAATGAGAGAAAGAAAGAAGATGCAATGTAATAAATCTCTAAGCTAATATACAACTTTTGATATGTGGCCATGAAATGACAAAAAGTAGGGTTTTTTTTAAGTTGTGTTGCTACTGTTAAGATATTAGGACTCATAAATTATTCAGACAGTAACTATAGCTTAAAATTTACTTTTTATAAGCGTCAGTAACTGACAGTTGTTCTGCCATCTGACTGAAGCAAAGGTGAGGAAACAGATTAGAGGCTTAAGCTTCTGTACAAATAATATAAAAGCTACCATGACTGAAGATTTGTGAGAAACCTTCTAAATGCTACCAAATGAAAAAACAAAACAAAACAGTAGTTTGATGAGCTTGTTAGAGCTGACTTTCTGTATCTGGTCCAACTTGAGACGTGAAGGAAATATTGCAGCATTCGTAAAGCAGATTCATGAAGCACAAGATCAGATTGTTCAGAAACATGTAGTGTAAGAAGTAAGTAGTCTCTCATCTGGTCCCCAAGCAGACCTGGTGAACCTTTTAGCAGTACTTACCTGTGCTAAAGCACACGTGCAATGTTACAACTCCCAAGGTAAGTGATGTTCAGTACCACACCACTCCAAAAGACTCACAAATAGGTGTCAATGATAGGATTGTCAGTCCCCTGCATCTACAGACAGGACATTGACTGGCTCTTTGCTTGAGTTAGTATATATGCTAACAATATAAAATGGAGCTTCTTCCGTTTTTGAATTCTCAGCTTCTCCTGAGTTAGTTGGTGTTACTGATTCTCAGATTGACTCTGTGAAATGCTTTTAGTGCTTTTAGGAACTCTCTCTGGACTCTGTA
Organism: Empidonax traillii; assembly: GCF_003031625.1. Classification (NCBI taxonomy): domain Eukaryota; kingdom Metazoa; phylum Chordata; class Aves; order Passeriformes; family Tyrannidae; genus Empidonax; species Empidonax traillii. The sequence continues at coordinate 521,976 of NW_020955524.1, forward strand.
ACTGACAGGATAGATATTCATATGCCATGCGACCGTGCCGTATGCATCTTGCAGCTTCATTCAGGTTCTGAAGTTGTAATTGTCTTTTCCTACCTCTGTTTACAAACTTTATTTTCACTGTTCCACCTCAGTTTAACTGGTTTTCTTTGCTCTTGTATGTTCCTTGTACTGCTGTAACTTGCATAGGCAACTACAGACCATTGCTTCTCTTGGAGGCCAGGAAAAGAGAAAAGCAAGAATACCAGAGCATTCTATATTTTCTGTGGGTCAAAGCTATCCTCAGTTTTCATGGAAATGGTGTGACCAGCTTCCCAGTCAACACCTCTTTGTTTGGACAGAAAGAAAGGGAAACACCACTAATAATTTTACCAGTCCTACCTTGTCCTATCAACAGCTCTGACTTTCTGCCTTCAGAGAAAAAGGAACCATCAGAAAAAGAGATTGTACTCTTATCTATGCAAAATGTATTCTGTTAGAACTTTAAATTCAAGAGAGCCTGCACTAGATTTGTCATTCTCTTCACTGTGATAAAGCTCTTCAGAGCTCTACATGGTCAACATAGTATTTTCTAGATGTTTCAGTCTCAATTCTCTGCTCACCATCAGTGCTGGGGATGAAATTTGTTCTGAAGTCTTGGACAGGATTGCCAATATATGTTGTAGAATTTTAAGTTTGCTCTCATAGTTATGAGGCCACCTGGAACAGTGTTGGATAAGATATAGAACATACTTGAACTTTGGGCATGTCTCCAGTATCAAATGTAGTTTACCATGACATACCAGAGCCGTGCCATGAGGTGTCTTGATAGTAGAAGTATTTTATTTTATTCTTCCTCATTGGATTTAAAACTCCTATGTGCTGTAGCAAGCAGGGACTGCTAAGCAAAGTAGCTGTTATTATTCTAACCACTAGTATTGTTGAGCCAAGATTTGGTTGAATCTAGGTGGTCTAGTGGCTAAAGTCCTAAAACTCTGTCCTTCACTTCTGCCAATATTTCTGTGCAAGGAGCTTTGCTGAGGTTAGTGCTGCAGTGGGAGATTAAAAAATGAAGTGCTGAGATATTAAATTGTAAATAAAACTACAAACTAAGGTTATACATGAAGAAGAGTATAGAGCATTCTCTACCTGTGCCTTGTATATGGATTTTAATCATCACAGAAGTATATGACATGCCAATAAACGTAAGTGGATTCTATTTAAAAATCTATTAGCTAAAAATTTTGTTTTCATCCTGTAAGTATTTTTCAGTTGTATTTTGAGGAAGCCCTGAAGAATTAATTTATCAAGATTCCTAAACATGGTATGGAGAAGATGGCAGTGGCCTACACATTTCTTCTGTACGGCATAGAGTCCATACAATCCTTTTGGAGCAGGGGAGGAAACAGGGAAAAGCTCCTTCAAGGACAAAGTTGCTAAAAGTAGAAGGTTGTGTTTGAGGCATCTTTTTATTTCTAGGCCTTTTTTAACTGCTAATAGTAGATTCTGTGGGTGTACAACTACTGACAGCCACATATAAACAATGCTGCAGAATTTCACTAACCCTGCTGCAAATTTTAGGTCTGTTGTGCTGTGATTTCAGAGCTTCTGTTTTTGTATATCCAATTGTAGATCTTTTTTTTGGTGTTGAAATTTCGGCAGGTGGCTGTAGTATGCACACATCTAGCTAATTTTTATATATAGAATCATAAAACCAAGCAACAGAGACAAAGCTTGATTGTAAACTGATTGTGATTTATTCTTGTTTCCCATTAAAAAGAAAAGGAATACAAATCCTCATAGATTTGGACCCCTCTGAATGGAAAGGTTTAAATGGTATGCAAACTGTCTGTGCTCCACACACTGAAGATATGTGAGAAATGATAAACAAGGTAATTGTGTTGTAGCTGTACATAATCTCATGAACTGTTTTCCACTGAGGTCATAATTAACCGTCTGCATGCACAGAGTTGCCCAATAATGTTTCCTAGCAGCACTTACAATCAAGGACTTGGCATTATGTTAGGATGGTTTACATAGAGCCAGTTAGAAATTGCAATTTTCATCAAACAGTGCAATACTTTTGTCTGTTCTGATTAAGAACTACGCTCATTTTCTAGCTTAAGATGCAGTGACAAGTGTCAAAGCAATTTTTTCATTTAACAACGTATTGAAGTATCGGTGTTACCCGGTACGAACAGAGGAAAATCGTTATCTTAATGCAGCAAAAAAAGAATGTATGTAATTGTCATGTCCATAAGCTGGGATATTTGGACAGTAAAGTTGGAAGTTATGTAATTTGAATAGCTGAATGATCTTTTTTTCTGCCTCTAGCCCCATTCCTATTTGAAGGGAAAATGATCTCCAGTTTTGTGTTGCATCTTATTTTATCTAACTAGTCAAGGGAAGTAAATGGTAAGAAATCATACTGAATTTTCCAATGCCACATGCTAATTCAGAGACAGAACAAAGACATTTAAACGTTTTTATAAGCAGTTCAAAGGTAATCTCTCTAGTGATCATGTAAAATCTAGACTTCAGCTTGAGTATGCTCATGAAATGCCTTCAGATATCAGCCCACATTACAATCTGCTATTTTGTTTTGAATGAATGTGTCGTGACTAGAAGTTTAAGTGGTAACTACAGATAAGATTGAATACAGTGCTTTAATGATATCCCTTTTCAAGTCAGCTGCTGGAAATATTTTCATTTAATTTGCTGAAGTCCATTGAGAATATAATTTTATTTTGCTTTACATAAAATTAACAAACTTGTGATGTTCAAAAGCCAGTGCCAAAATCTTAATTGAAACAGGCTTTTTTTTTTTTTTTTTTTACAATCTTAAGCATGTTGTTTGGAAAAGAAGCATCCTGTCTGAAATAATTTTATCTTTGATCTTTAAATACTGCAACAAATTTGGTTGGAATATTTTGCATGTGTTTCAGTTGTGTACAGCATTTGAGTTTCTGTGCTACTCTTCTAAAATATTGTACCGTAGTGCCAAGAGTTCAGGAGAGCACCCTTGCTGAGTTTTGTCCCAGAGCATTCATTCCTATTTTCCCTAGAGGGATGGATCTGGTTTTTGTTCTCAGAAATTGTAGTAAATCTGATATGAAATACTGTATTTGTCTTACTGATAGTAAGATCACTTCAGTATTTTAACCTTTACCAAATGCATGTCTAGCTTCTGGTCTGTAGGAGTGCAAAAGTCTTCTGAGTGGTACTGGCGTGGTTTCACCAGGCAGAAGTGGTATGTGTGGGAGGACAGGAACTGAAAGTTATAATCCAAAGAGATCAAAAGAAGGATATACATATCTTTTTGACAAATCTGAAATAGCATCTTTTTGATCCTGGAAAGGACAGGAGCAAAGCAGTGAACTGAGACGGGGGGAGTTTGCACAGCATTTCTTCTAATCCTTTCTCTACCATCCTCTGGGATAGATGTAAGGTACAAATGCACTCAGGCTTGCCCTACTCGTTCTCATAGCTGGCCACATATGAGCTTAGTATGGTTTTAAATTAAAGTGCCTTGTCTCTCAACCAGACTTTGTGAAAGCATTTACATAGATCTATATGTTCTAATATAAAGAGGTCTAAAAAAGGGAACCTGCACCTTTTGTATTTTAACCATGAAAAAAGCTACCTACATGTGCTGGAACTGGGAAGGGGAGCTGAAGCTGAAAGACAAATCTTGTAATTTTTGTTCTGAATGTAGATTTTTTTAATAGGATTTTTGTGTATGGTTTTCAGATAAACCCTTTAAAGAAAACTATTTGCTAAATCTAGATGCTACATTGCTCCAGATCCATATAGCAGTGGTATTTCCCAAATTTCATTTCATTTCATCCTTTGTGGTGTACTCGGAAGCGTTTTGAAATGAGGAATAAGGATCTACTGATTTGCAGTTCTTACTAGGACAGCTTTTTTGGGCTGTTGCCGCCAAATATTCCGAGTAACAGTTGACATATGAACCTAGTTGGCAAGGATGCCAGTGTAGCTATTTCTTGACTGGGATGCTAAGTAAGACAGTGAAAGCATTTTCTTACTACCATCTTTACAATGTTATTTGCCCTAGGGTCACATTCAAATAGCTTTAAAAGAACATGGAAAGTAAATCAATGAAGTTTGAAGACAACTGATTATTTCATGTGTAGATAGGATTTGATTATATAATTATTATCATTATTTGCTTTGAGCTTTTTATGTTAAATATAAAGGTTTTCTATTAGAAAAAAAAATGAAAAAGGAGAAAAAAATACCAAAAAGCAAACCCATCCCCAAAAAACCTCACTCAAAATTAAATTTCATCCTAAGATTACTAGCAGATAAAAATTTCACTCAAATCTGTTACAGTCAGGGCACAGTAGTTCTAGAGGCTGGACACAATTTTGTGAGTTATTCAAAAACAGGTTCCAGATATGTTTTTTATAACACAAACATGTGTTGTGACTGAAGGTCACCCTCCATCCATCCTCTCCTTTTTCTTCCTTGTTATGCATTTCTTGAAGTGCTTAAGGCATTAGACACCAAATGCTGACCATTGCCTGGTCATAAACTGCAGAGCCTCTGTCTGCAACCCTGTATGAGGAGTAGTCTGAATTTGGAATAATGAAGCTCATACTTTCATGCAGAGCAGCGCTTGTACTGCCTGCATGCCTATGCATCTCTTTCTGAATGAAGTGCTCAGTCTTAGCTTTCAGAGGAAGCGCGTGGCCTGAGGAACAAAAAACCCTCAGTAAAAAAAAACCAACTTAGGTTTATCTATTACTGACCTTGGAGTGAAATTGACCCTTTTTGGGATGTAGTCTTATGGTATTTCATAAAAATTTAGATGCTCTTGAACTCATGCCTACTGGAGCTTTACTGAGCAAGTGGGTTGATCAGTCTTTATTATTGCAGATTCTTATTTCCTAAGTTGGCTACCAATCTTCTTGCTTTCAAAGGAAGCTCAGTGAGGTGTCTCAGTTTATTAATGTGGTTACAACCTCTACTGTAGCATTTTTTTAGGGACCTGAGGTTGTGGGAGACCTCATTCCCTACCTGGCTGCCCAATGGGAAAGAGAGTCATTTTTCCAAATTACTTAAGAAAACAGAACTATTCTTTGACTTTTTTTTGCTCTGAAATTACCAGAACTTCTGTTGTAATACAGCAGGAATAGTTCAGCAAGTCTGGAAACTTGAGTTGTCCTCTCCCCATCCTTCCTGGGTAAAAAGCAGGTCTGTCCTGCAGATCCTTACTCTTTCACGAAATCTTCTTCTAGATACTTTCTTTTTCAGAGGTTACTGTTATTATCTAGAAGAAGTTCCCTCCATGAAAAATGCAAGAGAGTATAAGATTCCCTGAAATTGTCTTTTGCCAGACTTAAAAAAGTATGATGAGTGTGTGAAAACTCTATTGAAAACCTTTGTGGGACAGAATGCAAGAGGGGGAAGCATGAGTTCATATCATAAAGATTGAAAGGCAGAGAAGTGACAATGTTGGTGTTGACTGACTAACTGGAGATGGTGGCTAAGGATAGAAAACTTTATTGGTATGAGTGCAGAATTTATAGAGGTTTGGCATAAGCATGTTACTATTGAACTGGAATCAAGACGCACTGTATTATGAGAGAGAGGCTGAACTGAAGATTTTTGGGGAAAAACTATGAATGAATATATACTCTTTGTAGAGATGCATGCCAAGATGGCTGCAGCAAGGGTCAAAAATCACATTATTCCATTTATAACTGTGAGGGTTCCAGTACCATAATTGTTACACATGCTGTGCATGGGGAGGGACCGTTATAAAATAACTTTAGACAAACCATAAATAGAAGATATTTTTAAAGACCTTTTATTTTGTAACAGTCTGGTAATTTTTGAGAGACTACAGCTTATAATAAAACCAGTCTGTCTCCTTTGCACTGTCCTCTTTTAAGGCAGAAAAACCTCCTAAACTACATGCTGTGAATTCAGTGCTGAGATGAGTGTTTTTCTCATTGCTCCAGCGAGATGCTTTCATTCAGCACAGCACAGCAAGAGGCTGCCTATGCTGGAATTCTGGAAACAGTGAGAAAGGCCTTTCACCACAGACTGGACATGGCATGTGGGTGAATTTTGTGGATTCCCTGGTATCATTGCACACTGAATCTCGAGAGCAGATCATCATATAGATGATAATATAGACTAAATAAAAGAATATCTTTCCTAAAGATGGACTAATTAAACCCAGTAACTTTACAGCATTGTGATTCTCCTCCATCTGACAAACTCTTTTGTGCAGTAAAAGACTTTAGATCAACATGGTCCCTATATATAATGTATATATTTCTATTTCTAGCTGTACTATTTTCCAGGAATATTTCTTCAGCCCCTACCCTGTACAATACTGATTTTGGCTTTAAAATTATGAATATTCCTATTCTAAATTGTTGAACTGCAATTCATTTGCTACAAGCTGTGATATCTTCGCTGTTTCTCGAGTGCATATTCAAGTTTCTCAAGAATATCTTGTTTGTTGCAGGGGAAATTGAACTCTGTCTTTCTATCAAGTACATGCAATCAAATATCTGACTGAGCTGACATTTTAGCCTGCTTGTACAGCATGTTCTCTGCTGCGACTGTAGGTGAGACATTCTGCACTCGGGTAGGATATCTCTGTGTTAAGCTACGTTCGTGGGGTCAGGAGCAGAAGCAGCACTTGTCTTGCAAAATACGCTATTGAGCTGTATTGATTTCTCATTTAGCTGTATTGGGTGCTCACCCTGGAAATCCAGCTAGGTTTCTAGTTGCTTATGAGAAGGCTGATTGGTGTTATGTTATCTAACGAATGCATATAGACACTAAGGGCTTATGCATCTTTTATGCACTCTGAACAAACCGGAGAAGATGTCTATAAGAAATAATGAACTGCCCAGCAAGTAAATCAGGGAGTTTGTGGGACTGTTCAATTAAGTCATTTTCCAGATTTTGGAAGGCAGAAGTAAACAATGGATTAATAGTTTGGTTGGTTGTCTGTTTGTTTTAAACCAACTGTGTACTTCGAGATCCTGCAGTGTAAGATGAAACAGCAGAAAGAAACGATTTGGAAACCTGATGATTCAGGTTAACCATACATGGCTAGAATCTTCAACTCTACTTGATTTGGTCTCCGGTTCAGGTTTTGGAATTATATGACCACCCAGGAGTTCCAGATGTCTGTTGAGGATTCTCTGCCTTTCACATAACCCTTCCAAATATTTCTCAAAGGCAATGTTGGCACACTTTCTTAGAAAGTTATTATTATGTTAGCAGCCCTGCCTGTGAGACTGGGTCTGTAGGTCAGTGCCCTTGCTTGTCTCCATTTCAGATGATGTGGATATCAATGGTAGGTGTGTGGCAACTACTTTTTAAGTAAGGTCAGGCAACTAGTGACAAGTTCAAGTTAGACAAAGTGTTTTTCAAAAACCGAACCAACAATTACTGTTCAGGATCGTACAAGGTCAAAGTGGTTTGTTCTGAGTGCCCAAGTAAAGTGCCTTCAGAAATAGAGTGATGGAACACTCATATTTCTTATTGAAATCCATGAAGAATTTCTTTCATTCCATCTTCTGCATTTTTCTTCACGTGATTCCTTTGATCCTTGCTGCAGAGAGTGTTCCTGATTTTCAAAGTTGATGTCCGGTTGTGTATGTGCATGTGTGGGAAGAGGGGAATGTTTCATTCACTGCCAAGGTATGCTTTTATGAGTGGGAGAGTTTCATTCTGTTCCTAAGGATGGATTGCATATCACATCAAACAGGGCAGGCCCATTTTCACATGTTTACCTGAATTTTAGTGTGAGGATTTTGATTCATTTGTTTTAGAAATGATACCAAAAAAAGTAGGAAAACTGAAGCATGTGCTGTAATGATAACATCATTGCTAAATGTTCTCATATTCTTTCTTCATGAAGCATGCTGAGGAAGATGTTGACAAGTAATAATAAGCAGTCTACTCTGCCACTGCAATATTAGTCATATAATGGCTATAATAAGTAAATCCTTCGGCTGTATTCTTATCCAGACTGGACATTATCAATGTGTTTTAGTTTCAGATTTGTTTAAATGTCTGGGAATTTATAATTTCTTGGTCATACTTTGCATTTCAGGAATGGGTTTGGACTTGACCCTATATTACAATTAAAAAATTTTTCTGTTTATTTAATGAGAGCTTTTTAGCTGTTTATTACAAGAGAGCTGTGCTTAAGAGTACTTCATGTAAGTACTGTAGTGTAAAGCCTTTATCTACAAGCAGTCCAGAGAGAAGGTGTAGACTATTGGAGCAGAGAAAGTGATTCAGAGGGAGCTGAGGGAGTTATTTGCAGGGAGAGGGAAGAGAGGGAGGTAACAGGCAAAATCAGAGGCATAGGTGCTGTTAAGATAGAGATTCTTGGGGTAGTCTTCCATGTAAATAACACTGGTATTTCAGAAGGTTTGTTTGGTTTTATATAGATTTAAAATACCATACTTATAACTTCTACACACTTTGCATTCATAGAACTTTGCATAATTTCACTGACAGTTGTGCATCCTCTTTAGTATAGAGGAGTTGGGTTAGAGTGCAAACAGGGTAAGTTTGAATTTTACTTTTAAATGAACAATGATTGTTTATGAAAGTAATGATTTTTACATGGAATTAGGAACAGCTTAGTCGAAGACAATATGTAACGAGCTGCATACCTCTATTGATTTCATGGTGCTTTGAATCCTTACATGAAAAGTTGTACACTAGAGCTGCCCCGGGCATGATGACAGCACTGGCAGTAGATTACAGAAATAATTCCACACTGAAGTTTAATATAAGCATGGTGCCAATATGGAACAAAGTTGGTCTTGTAAAATGGGGCCTTCGTCAGTTGCTGCAATGAAAATAAGAGGACAAGAATGAACATCCAAGCCTATCGATTACAAAGCAAATAAACTGCACAAAGAAAAGCAGTATCTTGAAGAAGGATTTGTAGGATACTATATAGAACTTTAGACAGCATTGCTATCATAGAGTCAGTAGGTACCCACTCAAACCATTCCCAAGCATTAGTTGTTTTGATGTCATTTCACAAAATCAAACTTAGTTTTGCTAGCCACGAATGGTGTGGCTTCAATAGCTGGACAGATGACTCTTTGTCTTGCCGAATGTGTTTTCATCTATGCTGTCACCATCTGCTACTTTAAATGGGAGAAGCATTGTTACTGTCTTTTACCAGCTGTGGTTTAAACCTCTCATTTAATCTGTGGTAATAAATGTGCTTTTATAGGCAACTGAAGGTGTGTCAAGCTTGGTTTGTGTAGGCGAGATAAGGTTTGCAATGTTACTATTGTTGAAATGGAGCTGAAAAATGTGATACCTGGACATAGTGTATACCATATACAGTGGAGTTATGCCTGCCTGTCAGTATCATAAAATGTTTGCAAAAATTAATCTTTCACACAGAAACTTGTTAAAATAATTGAATGAAGCTTACTGCATTTCAAAATTTAATTCTCAACTTTTTTATTGTTTAATGTGTAGAACACTCTTAAGCTAACACACTTTTTTTACTTTTCAAAGTAAAAAAAGTGAATATCACTTTGTTCGTAACAACCTGTAAAAAATTAAATGAATTCTGCATTTTTGTTTTATTAGATGGAGTAATTTTCAGATTGAAGAGCTCTTAGATTTGATTGGCAATGCATTCAATCTCTAGAACAAATTGCTTTCTTCCTGAGTTGTTCTTTTTCCTTTTTTTTTTTTTTTCATTCCACCTCTGAATTTCAGGTTGACACAGAGAAGTATTGTTTTTTCTTGTTTTCACTACTGTGACTTCAGGTACTCGCTGAAAGCCCTAAAATGAGGAACAAGTTCAAAATATAGCTGATTTAGGAATGTGTTGGTTTAGCTATTTTTATATTTATTTGCTTATCACAGTGCATATCTGACCCGTAGTCTCTCCCTTCAGTTCCCCACGGTGACTTTGGTGTGCTCTAGGTCGAATCAGCAGGCAGTCACAGTGACGGTAGCAGTGCCCTTCTCTTCTCACCACATCTTAAACACAGCCTTCAGGTGACAGGTTAGTTAAAACCTCATCTCTCTAGGTGAAACAATGCAATTCCTCTTGAGCTAAATTTAGGCAAAGAGAGTGGCCCTCCAGTGTGGTCTTTTGCACTAATGAAAGTGGCATGCACTTCTACATCCTTCTCCTCTGGGAAGATGACTAGAGGGATGGAAACTTCTCCTAAGCAAGTATGATTATTTTTTTTAACTTGAGGGTATACAGGCTGTTACTATTTAATCCCTATTTTTATTACTATTAGCACGTTTTGACTTCCTTTGCCTTAATCTTACTTTTAATCCTCAGTGGTATGAATCCAGGAAAAACCCAAAGGGACTCTTGGGGCTTTCAATCGCCACTTTGCAAAGACCCACTCTTTCCCCTTACTTTTTATCAGGAACATTTTCAACGTCTAAATTTTTCAATATATTTTCAACATCTAAATTTTCAATTTTCAATGTATTGTCAATGTCTAAATTATTTCAAGACAACAGTGTAACTCTACCTGGCTGAAAGATATCTCCTCAACTACTTCTGATATCTTCCTCCTGTACAGACTTTTGCTTCAAAGAAATGCCTTAATTCTCTGTTTAGTGGTTTGGTTTCTGGTAATTTTTTGTTTGTTTGTTTTGTTTTGTTTGTTGGGTTTTGTGGTTGTTTTTGTGTGGTTTTGATGGGGGGGGTTGTTTGTTTGTTTGTTTTATTTTATTTACCCCACATTGTTGTAGACCAGCAATTTAATAACAAGGAAGTAAAACTGCTGTATACTTAAAAAACAGATAATACCTTAATCTTCACTTTTCTAGGTAGGGATTTCTCTCATTGCAGGAGTGTATTAAAATAGTAAAGTATGGCAAAAGAGAAGAAAACATGATTGTACAACCTAAGCTCAGAAAGGACACAAGTTTTGTGTTATCTACAGTGAGTGTCCATCACTCAGTATCAGACAATAAATGGACAATGTGAGATCATTAATTAGCACGATGGTTTTATTTACATATTTAATTTGTCACCTCCCTATTCTTTTTCTCAGGGGAAAAAAAACACCTGGTCCCTTAAGTTCTAAACAAATAATGTCCAGGCAAACAAAACCTATTCTGTGAATGATATTTATTAATCAACCCCCATATAGTCCCTTTTTGGCATATCTGAAATCACGTGTTTTTCAAACATGCTGATGGTGAAGGTAATTATTCACTAACCAATTTCAATTCCATCTCTGTTCCATTGATCATGTGTGTAAGTTATAAAATTACCTGTTTTGGTGTATGCTGACTGAATCTCATCTACCCCATATTTGTTCGTTTGTGGTGGTCTTTTCTGCATAGTCTTTCAGTTTATTCCATTTATAACTGGATCTCACTTCTTTAAAAGCTTATTTGTAATATGTACACCTAACCAGTATTTCTTCCCAAGAGATATTTCGTTTCAGCTTACAAATAAATGTTTGACCTTTCAGGATAGAGACGGAACGTCTTATGTGAGGTGCTGGATGTTTTAACTGTTTAATTAAACGTAGAGGAATAGGCTTAAGTTATCCAGTTCAAGCTTTCTGCAGATTTAATTTCCTTTGTATTAATAGATTTATTTCCATCTAAGAGGAGTTGGGCCCATAGAGAACTACTATCCATGTTCCAATTCTTAGTACTTTTTTCCTGTAATTTTGAGAATCAGAATCTCTAAAACTGAAGAAATGCAATTATGACAAGCTTGAGGTTTGGCTTCAAGTGCTGTTTGTGCAACTAATATGTCTTCCCATGCAATAGTTGCAATAAACAACATAAATAAGTACACAGAAGCAAAAAGGAACAGATTTGTTGTTGTTGTTGTTTTTTAATACGAAAACCCACTTTTTTTTTTTTTTGTAATAATCAGTGCAGTGCTAATAGCAGAGCATCCTTTTTGTACGACTCATTTTTTATTGTCATTACTGGAACTTAATAGGCAGAGCACTGCACAGTAAAAGCTGCAGTGCTACTGATTTAAGAGATAATAGTATAAGCCTGTCTCAGCATATCATACTAAAGTTCTCTGTGATGATTTGTGGTACGAAAAGGAGAAGTTTATAATCTTGAAATGTACAAAAATCACATTGTTCCGAATAGAGCTGTGAGAAACATATCTATTAAGTGGCTCAGAAAAAAAAAAGTTTATGGTCTGGGAGGGAAAAATAATCTCTAGGAAAATTAGTTTTCCACAGTTTGAAACATTAATAGCAGATTGGGCTATGCAGTTCAGTTTTATGTACAGAAAACCAGCATTTTTCAGCAGGTGAGGCTTTAGACTTGAGGAGGTTCAAGACAGCTGTATGTGGGAAAACACTAACAGGGTTCTGTCATTCATGTTAGTAACAAGAGGTATTACTTTGCTCTAGCAAAAATAAAGACTGTCTGAAAAATGGTAGCTTTGATAGTTTAGGAAATGGAGTATGGTTATCTTTATTTTTAGATTTCTCAATTAAATTCAGTCTTAGTAGCGACCATAAATTAATAATTTGGTAGGTGGAAAATATTGGCTTAATTGGTCACACTGTGGAGTGAATTGGTCATACTAGGCCAGTTCTTGGTGAAGAAGCATCTACACCAGAAAATCTTATCTTCCAAGCTGTCAGTAGTTGTCCTTGTTTTCAGCCTCAGCAGAATTGCGAGGAATGAATTGGTCACATATTGATGCATCTGTTAAGTCCTGAACACAGTCCATATAGATTAGGATTCAAAAAATGTTAGTATGCCATTCTGAATAGCAGTTGAACTGACTTGTTGCTGAACAAAGCATTTCGGAGCTATCTTGCACAAATCCTTGAATCTAACTGTAAGTCCAGTGGAATGTAATTTAAAAAAATTAATTTGCAGTATGGAACGCAGCATACTGGCTTTTAAACTTCAGGTATTTGCTATTCACAAAAACTCAGATGTAAAAATAATGAATTAAAGATATTCAGATCGCAGCACTGCATGGCTGTATAGTGTGGCAGGGCAAGAAAAAATGTCTTCAGGTTAAGCCTGTTAGCACACCCACAAGTGTTCTGTGGTTAATAATTTTGTTTTTGTTTTTAGTTTTCAGCAGCAATGGCATTTGAAAGGTTTATGTTCTGGCTGGTAGAGGAATTATTATGTCTGATGTCAAAACACTGGAAAAATGGTGTTGTGCAAATTCTATTGCTTAGGCAGTTGATGGAACCTAGCATATCCCAGACCCGTAGTAATGGAGTTGGAAAATATTTTGGAGACTGCCCCGTCCTTTAACCATGTCTTTTACTGCTGGATATCGAAGGTAAATGTAGTTTTGAATTCTAGCCAGCTCATTTCTCCTCATGTGAGAGACTTATTCTGCTGTCTTTGCAAGGTGTGTGTGTTCATTCTTTTCACTATTCAAAAGACATATGGAAAGGCTTAATGTGATTTAAAAAGAAATAGGATTAGCCAAACCGTGAAAACTTAAAGGATTTGAACAGCACTGGAAAAGGGCACTATCAGCAATAGAAAATACTCTCAGTTTAACTGTCTGTAGCCACACATATATTCAAAGAGCTCAAGAGTACAAAGCATCCTGACTTTATACAATACTGTTTTGCCTTTTAACCCCTTTTCACTCTTGGTCAGTTAGAGAAGGCATTCTGATTTTTGACCTGGAGTTACTTCTTTGCCATGTTGGGCTGAGATTCAGAAGAGATTGTTTTAGCAACTTTAATTCTTGTGTGAATTTTGTCTGTCATGACTTTTCCTGATGTAAAGAATAAAGGAGAGATTCTCATTTTGCACAATCCTTGGGGGGCATACTGAAATATTAGTTAATATTTTTAAGGATTCTCACATGCTACAGAAAGGGGATCCTGTATGTATCTTCTGAAACACTGACTTCTTCTGTGGTCCTGAAAATTTTCCTTTTTTTTTCTTGTGATGTAACATTTACTTTGTCTCTAATAAACACATCAGAGTTGTACAGCACTCTTGAATACTCAATGCTGGAAATATTGGTATAAGAAGTGATGTTCTATGGACTGTACCTGTCACTTCAGTATATCTCCTGTGCTTTGTAACCTTACTAGCGATGAGGAGGCTTTGGGCTGAATGCTCAGATTGAGTTATTTTGCAGATGTCCTCCTTAACTACATCCTCTGGTTTCTTCATAAAATCATAGAACTACATGAAATGGTTAGGACTGGAAGGAAACTTAAAGATCATCTAATTCCAGCCACCTCCTCACCATGGGCAGGGAACCTTCCACTAGACTGGGTTGCTCAAAGCCCCATTCAGAAATGGTCTCGAACACTTCTAAGCATGGGGCATCTAGAACTTCTCTTGGCAACCTGTTCCAGTGCCTCACCACCCCTGTAGTGAAGAATTTCTTCCCAATATTTAATGTAAACCTACTCTCATTTAGTTTAAAACCCCTTGTCCTGGCCCTACAAGCCCTTGAGAAAAGTCCCTGCCCGGCTTTCTTGTAGACCCACTTTAGGTACTTGTGGGCTGCTATAAGGTCTCCCAGGAGCCTTCTCTTCTTCAGGCTAAACAACCTTAGCATGTCTTCATAGGAGAGGTGCTCCAACCCTCTGATCATCTTCATGGCCATCCTCTGGACTTGCTCCAACGTGTCCATGGAGACAGCCAACGGGTTCATAGAACCAGCCACGTTCAGGCAGAGTTTATCTTCACTGACATTGGAGTAAGTGTAGCAGTAAGCTTTCGTTTTTATAGAATGGAAATATATGTGCCTCAGATATTGCAGGCAGAGATAATTCCTTTACTTAAAGATGAAAGGGCTCAAGCTCAGAAGCAGATGACAAACATGGTCATAAACACTATCGGTTAAGGCAGTATATTGCAGAGGGAGCATAGAGCACTTATGTGCAGGACCAGATCCCAAGAATTAACCTTGTCTACTTTGCCCACTGGAGAATGAAAAATATCAAACTCAGCATCCACTGAACACTGATATCATTTGTGCTGACAAATTATTGGTCTGTAGGGAAAACTCCTGAGGACCATTGTCTTTATTTCAGCTAACCTTGTTTTTATATTGTGATGAAGTACTCAGAACAGTCACTGCATGTAGTTTATTTTTGCAGATGTTCTAGTTCTAGTTCACTATTCTTAGTGCATTAATTTTTGACGTGTCTGTATTTATATCCATATATACACCATTGTAAAAAAAGTTCTGCAGTGAGAACCTTTGTCACCATGCAGTTTGAAACCGAGTCAGTGAGACACTAACCTTATAGGTTTTATTTTTGAGCTGCTTATGCTTTTCCTTTTGCTAAAAAGCTTAGCTATACAATAGGAAGAATTGTTGAGTGTTGCCTTTTAATACCTGCCTCGTGTGAGAAAGGGGGAAAGAGCTTCTGTCTGTTGCACATGCACAGTAAAAAACTCCTGAGAAGCAAGAAACATCATGAAGTTCATCAGTTCTGTAGCAGTGAGGATTTGTTTCAATTTCTGAGAAAAGCAAGAAAGTATTTTATCCCCTGATGATGAGAGGCACAAGCAACTCTGGAAAAGCAGAATTACCTACATTTCTTTACCAAAGAGGAGCAGAGGGAGTGTGTGAATGTCTCCTTTCCTTCCGTCTGTCTTGTTGCTTCAGCCTCACAATAGGTGCAGTGGTCAGAGTACAGTATTTATAACTAGTACAGCAAAATTATGTTGGGTTACTGATTTGACAGAAAGTACCAAATCTTCTGGACTAGAAAAGGCACAAGAATTTTGTTAGTTTTGAATAAATTAAAAAAAAAAAAGCAGTCCTAAACTTGAGCATAAATACATAAGAAACAATTTAAAAGTATGTTAATAAGCAAGGATCTTTAATAAAACATCCTTACACAAAATTCAACACTTCAATTTCTATTTATATTAGTGCCAAAAGTTGGTTCTGCCTCAAGGGGATGTGGACCTGGCTTATTCCAAATTTCTCTGATAAAAGCTAAGAGAAAAAAAAAAAAAGTTCTCAAAGATGCTGTGCAATAATAAAAGTCCCCCTTATTCACTTTTACCTCTGAAAAAACTCTTGCAGAAACATCATGTGCTACTATATAATCCTTCTTAAGATGTATATAAAAATTCTGTACACACAGTAAGGAAAATCTGTTAATATATAGCTGAGGTACAAAGAATGCTAATGATGTTGATCTCTCTTTTTCCATAGGTGAGTGCTAGAAGGCAAGTCTACTGAGAAGAACAAAAGTTTATCTGGGTTCAAAACAAGCAAATAAAAATGTTGGAAATTTAATTAATCCCCTGCCAATTTGTCTGAAAAATACCTAAATTTGGTTACCTCTGACTCCAGAATTTTGAGAGATCATTCAACTGCTGATGCAATTGAATTTAAGCAATTGGATTTTAAATTACAACTTTTTAAAGTATATCTAATAGATAGAATTAGAAAATACAAACAGTAATGGGAAGAAAACAGGAACAAGGATGCAATTTTTTAATGCAGTGATTCAGAAATTTGTGCAACAGGCTCTTTTGAATGCTGACAATAATTTTGGATATGCCTTATTGTAGTTCTAGCAAAGAATTTTGCTCCTAGTGCAGTCTGTGCAAAGGTAACAGCTGAGTGTTTATGTGGAGTAAAAGATGTATAATCACTGCAGTGATTTAAAAGGAGTATTGAAATAATTATGCTCTGAGGGCACAGTCCTCTTGCACTGGAAGAAGTGCTAGCAAAGGTTAGAGGAAGAAGAAAGTACCTCATATACTTCATAGATTATCCTTATGTTTTCACCACGGCCAAAGTTCTGGTCTCAGGAGGGAGAATGCCTGCAACTACTATTGTGTTCATAACTTTTATTTATATTGGTCATTCAAGAATTAGGTTGTATGTAAGACCTTCTTTCCTTCTTATCCTTAGTTCTGTGCAAAATAGAATGAATTGTAACTGAAGGGTCATCATCATAGGATGTATGCTCTGAAACAAGGAATATAAGTATAATCCTCAGATTTAAGGACAAAATTCTTCACTGTGACAGTGGTGGGACACTGGAACGAGTTGCCTGGCGACCTTATGGGTGCCTCATCCTGGAAAGTGTTCAAGGCCAGGTTGGATGGGTCTTTGAGCAACCTGATCTAGTGGGTGGCATCCCTGCCCATGGCAGGGGTCTTGGAACTTGATGATATTTAAGGTCCCTTCTAACCCAAACCTTTGTGTTTGAGAAATCTTCAGCTGTGTAATGGTTAAAATGGGGCAGTGGTGTGGGACTTCCAGGTTAGCTCTACATGGCTCTTCCAGCCTGATTGTGTAGGACTTCAGTCAAGTATATTTCTGAATATTGCCACATAATAAATAACCTGTAGAGTTGATTGGGACTTTAGCTATAGGATTGAGCAGATGCTTTTTGATTTTAAAGCAATGCATAGATTATTTTTTTATGGATGGATGGATAGAAAGGATATGAGATAGTTCTGGCCTTTTGATTTCAAAGATATGACTATCATCTTAATACAAAGATAAATTTAGATTACGTAAAGTTTGGAATTCCTTGTATGTTTGGTTTTGGTTGTTGTTGTTTGGTTTTGTTTGTTTTGTTTTTTTGGTTGGTTGGTTTTTTTTTCTTATTATTTTAATCCTACTAAACTTTGGTCTTAATTATGGTAATGAATATTTAAAGAAATTCTACTGGAGTTAATATTTTTCTGAAACCATATAGCTGTAACTGAGGTCAGATGTGACTGCATTATTCTTCTTGTCATTTTTCTTGCCTCGTGAGTATATAATATGCTGTCTGAAAGAAAAAAAACCACAAATGAAATAAACATACCAAAACCTCCCAAAAAACCACCAACCAAAAAAACACTACCAAAATAAAACTCCCAAAAAGCCCCATTAAAAAGCCCAGCCAAACACCAGCCAACCCCCCTCAAAATACCACCCAAACCTATCTATGCTCAAAAAAATCTTTTAGAAAATCTGAATACTGTGGTACTTGGATTAAACCCAATAAGTAATAAGATATTGAAGTGCAGTCTGTTTTAATTTAAGATACAGCATGATGTTATTCACACTCCAGTGTCTGTAGCCAAATTGAGGTGCATTACAGTTCGCTTCTGTGGTCAGGACAGTACAGATACGTTCTCACACTGGAACTTTTACCTACAGGAGGCAGATCTGAGGAACTGCTCCTATTGAACTGTTATTGAGAGAGATTTTAGCAGTAATGTATAATTTTATTAATTAAGAAAAGGTAAAATTAGTATTTACAAATATCAAGGGCAAAAGCTATCCAATCAAGAGTTTTAAGACATGTCTCAGTTATGAAACTACTGAGCTAAGAGGTGAAATCTGTTACTTACAGTGGCCTCAATATGGAAACAAAAATTTATGCAAATTTTTAAAGATCTGTAGGAAAAAACAACTCAGAAGATCTGACTTCTACTCCAGTCATATTAATAGAAAAAAAAAATTTAAATTTTGTTTTATAAATGTGGATTAAGGATGCTTATAAAACAGATTTTTTTGTCCTACACACACCTTGAAGAAAAACTCGACCTCACCAATCAACTCAGTTTTTTCCCTAGAGTTTTTGAATTGTGTCAATGAGCATGAATGTTTTGCTGTGCTTAATACAGTATGCTGAGATTCTCCAAAGGTCTTCTGAAAAGAGCCCTCATAAACAACTCTTGAAGAAATTAGGCTTGATGAAGTAAGTGGAAAGGTCTTCCTGTGGATGAATAGTTACTTAAAGATAGAAAATGAAGTTGAGGTAAAAATAGTCAGCTTTCACAATGGAGAAAGGTAACTGAGAATCTTCCTTCTAGCATTTTGATTCTGGCATTTTGCCATTCAACATATTTATGAATGAGCTGGAAATGGGATGAAGGAAAAATGTACTTAACCACACTTAACTCTGAAAAACATGCAGTAGAACTGAAGAAGATGAAGAGGTTTATGGAACAGGTTTTTTATGAGCAGAAACTGAAGAGATTAAGGCAGCCCTTCCTAGAAAACAGTAAACCTCAGAGAATATGATATGGACCTATAAAGTTAGAAAAAGAGGATAAAAAGTTGCCAGAGAAATATCACTCACTATTTCCCATAGCACACAAGTTATAAAACTGTTGAATTGAACACTTAAGACAAACAAAAGGAAGTTGTTTTTTTTTTCCACACGAGTAGTTGCGTTTTTAGATTTCTTCAGTTGTCAGAGGATGTAAGCAGGTTTTACTGTCATTATTACTGTATAATATGGTTGATACTTTCTGTTGTGTGGTACTTAGTCCCTACCAGACTCCGTAGAAGAAATACATAGTTAAGCAACTAACAAAATCATAGGTAGCATTAATATTATGTACTACACACTAGATTTTTTTTAACAGTTGACTTTTCCAGACCCTGAAACATGTAACATTTTTAGGAAGGTTTAAAATGGCAAAAAACTCACATTGGAGGATAAACTAATATTGGCTAATATAATCCTGTAACTTTTTTCCCTATATCTTTTAGGTATAGACTTAATACGTGAGCAAAAATACTAGACTTTGAATAATATGCTTGTGGATATGAACTTTTTAGAGTTGAGTCTAGCTGTAATGGGGGGGGAAGCAGGAGCTACTGTATTGAACAAAATGGGAATTTGGAATAGAGTAAGTAAAAAAAAAAAGGCGTTTCCTTTCTTTTTGGCTTAGGGTAATCTCAATGCAAGAAATCAATATGAAGAATTACTTTTCTTGAGCACCAGTGATCTATAAGAACACATTTCCCTGTGCCAGTCTTCACACAGTGCAAAATATTCTCTTCTGCTTTGTGTTTTGCACTTTGGCCCATAGAAGGAGGTGGTGCTGAGATTGCATCTCAGAGGTGTTTGTAAAAAGAAAAAAATCCATTAGGTTGTACTGAAATTTAATCTATATCTGATATGGCTCAGGGGTAGTAAGAGAAATGGTGTAGCAACCCCAGCTCTTTTTTTTGGACTTGTCAAGGATGCTCTTACTGAGTAAGAATAGTTGCAGGAAGGGGAACATTAAAACATTTGATTCTAGTGGTACAAATTTATGACTAGAATTCTGATAGAATGCTTGTATGATTGTGGAAAAATAGTAATCTGGAAGTTAATTTTGTTGGATTCAATTTATATTCTGATGTATTGCAACAAACCAGTTCTAGGAGTCTGTCAATGAATTTCAACAAATGAAAAATTAATTGTTATATTTTATTCTCCTTGCTCAGACAAAAGGTGAGGGCAGTTTTTCTTGTTGGAAGACTGCCTTATTTTTTGACCACAAAAACATTTAATCTTTAAAAACAACACCACCACCACCACAAACAAACAAAATCCCAACCCACAAAAACCCCCTCCAAATCAAAATCCTAGGAGAATGTGCTCCAGATAAGAAGTGCTAGCCATAAAATACTCCTCCCGATGGAACTTTACAATGATGTAATGTTGCCTAGGCTACTCATGAAATTTTTTTGGTCATGCCTGTAGTTTCTGAACATGAGCTTAGCTGATGCAACTATTGCTTTCTTACAATAATTGCTTTCTTACAATAATTTCTTTCTTACAATAATTGCAGGGTGCTGCAATATTTCCTTAGAAGGCTGCTGAAATTTTTGGCATGAGCTGGGCTTATGGAAGTACAGATAACAGTCTGTATCAGTATCTGTGACAGTCAGGTGAGAGGCAGCTTAAACACATGCCCACCAGGCTGCCCTGAAAGCTTTCATGCTTCTACAATAGTACACAGTTTGGAATAAGTCACATTTGCAAAAATTCCCTAATATGAGAGAGTAAGACAGGCTAGAGGAATGCATTTTCTTGTTATGAAAGACACAAACAAAAGGGAAATATTTGGTATAGTTTGATTTGTTTTTCTCCCCTCAGATTTTCCAGGTTTTATGCTCTGAAATAGAAATATGAGCTCGATTTTGCATGTCATTAGACCAAAGAATTATAGGGTTGAGGTTTATTGTATGTGGCAGGTTGCAAAAAAATATTTGGAATGAAATCTTATGTTCTTACTTTCCTGTTGTCTCTCATTTTTCTAGGTAATAGAAAGTAAAAGTTGTAAAACTTTCAGTCAGTTAAGGCTGAATAGAGAATGGGATCAGGTTGCAGTGCACAGAAATAATGCTTTCTTATTAAATCACTTGATTTTGAGAGTAGAATCATTGTTTTAAATAAGGAATACTGTATTCCTTGTTTAACAGGGTTCAGTGGTTTAAAAGTGATTACTGTAGTCTTAAGCATCTCTAATGAATTGAAACGGAAACGTGTCATACCTTTATTTTTTAAATATATTATTAAGATGGCATCATATTTGTGCTAAAACATCTGTCATCTTGTGTATGAATGCTTTTCCCTAATGGTCAGCTTGTCACAGTTAATTAGTCTTTCGGCATATGAACAGTCATAAAGCAATGTGACTTTGAAAATGATGTTTCTAAGCACCTGACACAGAACTCTAGAGGGACAATGTACTCACTAGATATTTGTGCTCCAAAGCAGACTGTAAACTGCCTTCATTCACAAGGGCTGAGGGAGCATACGGTTTTCTGTGTGAAACATTTCTTGCATTTACTTTTAAGTTTGCTGCATGCATGTGTTCAGTTTTGCTTTCTTCACAGGTTTTTAGTAATGATGTAGACTTGCACAACTGACTTTCTGTATTTTTGAAGTTCCTTTCTGAGCTCAAAAAAAACCCAAAAAACAAAACCCCACTGAATACTGATGACTATTTTTTTTGGCCTCAAGTTCTGCATGACCTATTTGACATCAGAAAGTCCTGACTCTGTTCTGAAAAGAAAAAGTGTGTTGTACAGATATGAGGTTCTCCCCTCAATCATTGACCATCTATAACAGTTTTGAAATACCACGAATTTACTGTAGGATTTGTTTTATTAATTTATTTATTAATTGGAAAGGTATGACAATTTAAAAATCTTGAACATGTGTCCAGATTTCAGAGAAATCTGACATTAAGATTTCCATTTAGACTTCTCTCTTGTTTTTTAACTTCCTGGTGTTCCATATAACCAGCAGCATAATGCCGACAATATATATGAGATTCATCTTGGAAAAATGCAAATGAACACTAAGGTGTGCTGGACCCTTGATCCTTGTTTATTTTAAGCTGAAGGAAAGCTGAAGGACGTTCAGCATCGTGCACGACATATGATATTTTCCTATTGGATTGGGCTCTATGCTATAAAAGAAACTGGGGAAAAGAAAATTAAACGAATAGAATAAGTCCATTCATAAAAAATTATAGCAGATGCTATAGCAAGCATCTTAATTGCCTGATATTTTTGCAAGAAGCTTTTTCTAACAAAAGTAAATCATGATGTCCTACACTCTGTGCATCTTCTTTTAGATAAGGTGATTTCCATTTCACAGGAATTAATGCTTCAGCATATAGGAACCAGTTTTTATTAAAACCCTCATTAGGGTATTCTGAAGAGTAGGTAATTGCTGGAAGATAAGAAACTAGTGGCAAATGTACGTCTCTAATGAATTCTATTCAGTTTCCAAAAACATAGCAATTTATATGTCTTAAATTATAAGATGATTCTCCTTTTTGCAATATAATAATCTCAGTAGACTTTAAAAATATTAATTGGGATGGAAGAATTATGCAAGGGGAGAAGGCACAAATAGCTGATATAAGAAGCTGACATAATGGGATATGGGTACATAGGTATCTTTTCCTTTTTTTAAGAGTATTCTAAATTCGAGTAGACAATGAATACATCATTGATTTTCCCATATGTTTGGGAAGAACGAGGATCTAGTGCCTTTCAAGCCCTCTTCCTTCACTTAATATTCAAGTCGTTAGCTGTCTTACGAGGGTGGGATTCTCTATGGGCACCTCACGTGAAGTAGGGGATACAGATACCATTCATGGCATGCTGGTAAGTGCTCAGGAAAAGCAAGGTATTGTCTAGCATCTTCCCCCAGAGGTGAGGGGAGAGTTGTCACAAACTAATGGAGTCCCAAGGAGAACCGGTAAAGTATGTATGACAATGGGAGATGGTCACCTGAGGTGGTGTGGAACCAAAGAGCCTCCATGCTGACGGACTTTTGTCTATCAGATTTTCCAATTAGAGGACTTGGAAAGGTTGTGGCATAAAGGGCTGACCTTTGAAAGGACCTCTTGAGAAAGACCCAGTCTTAAGAAATTCAGAGAAAAATCAATTGTGGTAGATCTTCAGAGGTAAAAGAGGTAATCAGAGACAATGTGATTGAATCTATCAGTAGCCATTAGAGGTGTTTTCCCAAGGCCATAACATTGTGTGGAGCTGCAGTTTCCCAGCACCTGTCTGACATTTTACAAAATTTTCGTGTTATACAGCCATTCCTTATTTGACTCAAGCATACAACCTGCAAAGTGACTGCTGTACGAGAGATCTATGATAAAATTATAGAGCACGCCTAACTAGTTTCATGAAGGAAACTCTAAGCTCTCTTACAGTTCCATGTACACCCTAACAAGCAATAACACCAAATGTCTTGTACATGAAAACAGTTTGGTAAATGCTGTGGCAACAGAATAAAAAAAAAAAACGTTAGCAAAATGGAGTCCTGCTCTGAAAAATATATGGTACCTTACATTTTGAAAATAAGACTCTTGGGACCAGATTCTCCCCATCCGATTTAGACCAGCTTAGCCTCATTACCTGACATGAATTTACACAAGTTCTGTAAAAATCTGAATTTAAACTTATTGATTTCTTCCCTCCCTAGTGAAGATTTTTCAAACCATGTTTCTTTTATTCTACATAGTGTCTTGAGATTGTGGTGCAGAATGGTGCATGGCCTTGAGAAAAGCAAAGACTCTGCAACTTGCCCAGACCAGATTTTTTCCACAGTCAGGGAAGCTCTGCTGCAACAACATGATGAATCAGAAAAAGGTAGCTAGCTGGTAAATAGCTGGGAGATCCTCATGTGTCTTCTGAATGCTAATTTTGAATGGATATATAAATGCAGATTTTCCTGTAGGCAGTGCAGGTTCTTCTCTGAAATCAGGGTTGACAATAAGCATTCTAAATTATTCTGACTGCAGAGGTAATATATTAGTAATGCTTATACAATCATCGTTTCATGTTGCTATAGGATATCCTGTAGATTCTCCAAAGCTGCAAAAAAAATTATTTGTATGTTGTGGTTTGTTGCAAGCTGTCAACTATGGAGTGCCTGGCTATGCTCTTGACACACAAAGTCATCGCAGTGAATAGAAGTAGCACGTGTGCAAATGCATGTCTAGTTAAACAGGCTTGCACTTGTGTTTAATGTAGGTTTGTGTGTTGATCAAATATATCTTAGAAACATTCCGATTGGAAGGCACCTCTGGAAGTCAAATGGTCCAAGCTCCTAGTCTATCCAGAGCCAATGTAAAGGCTGGATCAGGTTGGTAAGGGCCTTGATTAGTGAAGTGCTGACTATCTCGAAGAAGGGGGGGTCTTCATGTCCCTGTGCAAACATGATTTAGGACTTTACTTTCTGTGAGTATGCCTTCTCGAGCTGGGGATAGTTGTCACCTTCAAGTCAAACCTAAATATTGTAGGACATCTTGCTGCTTATTTCTGTGACATATGCTGATCTCTGGCTTCAGAGGTTTTGTAGGTCTGCTCTTACAACAATGTATTGTGAGATTCAGTAAGGAATTTGCAGGACTCAAATTATGGGGGTTTTTCTTGGTGTTTTTAGTTGACATGCAGAACCTAAGGAAGAAGACAAATATTTGGCAGAAATTTTGAACTAGACAAATCAGAGTTATCTTCAGGACAAATATCCTTGTTCTGAGTGTTCTTGAAATTTAGAAAGCTCAGCTGAGGAACAAGACTTAGAAACTTGCTTTGCTCAAACCTGTACTTGCAAGAAATAAGGGAGAGGTGAAGTAAATCTTGCATGCTATATGCTATTTCAGCTTGGGGGTGGTTCAACAGTTTTCTGCTGCAAATATGTTGTGTACTATATCGTGTGCTGCAGTATATGGTGAGATCTTATAGGCAGGTGACACAGCTAAGGGAAAAAAATAACTTCAGTCCTCAGGTTTTTGTCTTTGCATCTGATTTAGAGGAAACAGACTTATGATTTAGTCAGCTGCTGATCTGAACAGTGGGAAAAGATAAATCCATACAAAAGTAACAATCACTGTTGCTAAAATAGTGTTTACCTGTTATAATGCATTTCACATGCTATGGATATAACTCAATATCTTGACTATTTCTCACCGAGAAAAGCTGAGAAGTGCTAGTGTTGCACCATTTATTTTCCCAGGGATGTTGAAGCTGCCAGGTTGGCTTTACAGTGTAATTTGGTGGCTCTTCTTGATTTCATTAACTGACTGCTGTCTCCTGAGCACACTTTGCAGGTTATTCTTCCTTTTGATTATGGAAACTCCTTTGAGATATTTAAATGATAATGTGCTCTGACCTGTTCTTTTTTTGAGCTTTGTATACTACCAGCTGCCACCATACTTTCTTTTAGTAACTAACAATTGTCTTTTCTACAAGTAAATCTTCCTTATATTGGCTGCAGTTCAACACAAATCCAGATTGTAACAGAATTTTCCATACTTGCTATTGAAGGATATAATTATCTCATATGCAAAAGTAAAATAACTTCACCAATTGTCTTTAGCAGCATTGCAGACAAATAGTTACACACAGATGCCTTATGCCTCTTCCTTTAGAGAAAATGATCTCCAGGGGTCTGTGTAAATCTGAGGAAATTACATGAAAGGGGATGATGTGGAAGAAGTACTACACTGACTGTATCTCCTCTTCTGCCCTTCTCTCTACTTGTCTGGACAGTACATCTGGACACAGACAACATACATAGTGATATTTCTGTAACAGGTCCAAAAACTCTGATATTTCAGAGATTTCACTAGAGGCGTGTCCAAAATGGAGTCTTTGGACATACCACAAGTTGCTGTTTTTGCTTCTATATTCCTGTTTATGAATTCTCTGGCATTTTAAAATAATTTGAACCTTTTTTTTAGAATCATATATATAGAATTTGGAGTTCAACTCTAAATGAATTTTAAAAAAATCACCAAAACCCCCACCAAAAACCAGCATAAGTTTAAAAAAAACCATAGATTCTCTCACAATTGGGTTAAAAATTTTTTTACGAACCAGATTGGGTTCAAGGTGATTGTAAAATCTGAAACTGTGCAAATTTTGACAAGGTTTGATGGTTTGAAAAGAATCTTCTATGCACTCCTGAAGATGCCCAAACTTCATATATTTAACATAAGGGACTGTATAAGCTGTATTTTCCAAGTCTCAACTCTGTGTTGAGAGATTAATGAGAATTTTCACCTTTGTTGCTGGCACATTTATTTGCTAGAAGCAAATTGATTTTCCTTGCTAGCTGAACATTACTGATACCCTTACTAAAACAAAACAAACAAAAAAAAACACTAGATGAAAATACAGAAGAGTAACAGTTGGGAACCATGTGCTGATGCTATCCATCTGTCTTCATCCTATGGAGGGAATTTAGTGTGGAAGAGCTCCCTTTCTCTGCAGTCTTATCATAGTATCTATAGGGAAATAAGAGTGTTGTTAATACAGTGGAAGCCACAGAACAAGTACACCTTCTGTGTAGTGGAAGTGATTTCTGGATGCCACGTGTGACCAAAAACTAAGCAGCCTCTTCAGTTCGCCCTGATCCAAGCATCTGCTTTTCACGCAGGAGAGACTATGAACAACTTTCATCTGAGACTTAAGCATCAAAGTAGATTTTAAGAGTTACTTTACCAGTTCATTCAAGAGTGTTGTAGTCACAAACCCTCACTTAGCAAACCGTTTATAGAGTGCTGTTGCTTGTTGGGAAGGCTTGGATTGCTTGGCCCTCGGTTAACAGTGCTGGATCAAGAGCTTCAACTTTGAGGGTAGCTGTTTGTGAAAGCTAGTGAGTAGGAGGATGTGAAACTGAGCATTGTGACCAGATTACTTAAGTGGCTCCCCTTCATTACTGAAGAAAAGAGGCAGTCTCTAGCTCCAATAAGGAGTGCATGTGTTACCCACTGGCGCTGCATCCAGAGCAGGTTCCTTATGTGATGTGGTGGACTTCCCTGTCACTTTGTTCCCAGTGTTACAACATCAGGTCAACCAGAAGTGGGATGCCATATATGATAATGGGGGTACAGCGAAGTGCAAGGATAACAGGAAGTACATGTTAAGGAATCCAGGCTGATTGAGAGTGCATCCTGAAGGATCCTGAGGTTTTTTTCTCCTCTGCATCTTCCAACAAAGCAACTTTTATGATACTCTGAGTGAGGTTCCAAGACCAACACATCATGAGCAATCAGCACATGTGGGCTTTGAAAGACATACCTGGGCAGTGTAACAGGACAGTATAGACACAACTTGTTCAAATCCTCTGTGTGTATAGCAGGGAGAGGGGAAAAAAAGAGTACCTAACAGGAGAGAAATTTGAATCTGAAAGCTTTTGAGAAGTCAGCTTAAGCCTCATGGAGTAGTCTTAGTGTAATTTATCTGCCAGTAAAATTCTTGAAGTATGTCTTTCCTGGTCTCTGATCTCCCTAACTTCCTTAAATCTTTCAAGAAAACTCTACTTGGGGTTTGATGGAGAGGTCATTTTTGAGATAAGATGGAAAATTCTTCTTTGAACAAACATTGATGAACTACATTTTTCCTTCCAACTTCCTATTTTAAAACACTCATATGAGATTCCCCAACAGTTTGTATAGAAAACAGTCTCCAGGCTGGCCACATTGTTATAACATCTAACATAACAAGGGGACACTGACTACAGAAAATATTTATAGTTTCCCAGTTTGGTTCTTCTGTGTAGTTTTTGACTACTTTTGGTATTTTTTTTTTGTTAGTCCATTCATGTTTTACTGTCAGGATCTTTCTGACTGATAGCACTACAAGAAGGAAATTATTTTGAGGAGGACTTAGGTGAGTAGTACCAACTGAGATTTAAAGGGAAAGGATTCTGACTACAAGTCATACAAACTAGATGAAGGACTCTGGGAGCTGTCACAATACTTTCAAGGCATAGTTTGACTAGATAGCAAATTTGATTGTGTTACTTTCTAGCTCTGGAGGCATTAGAAATTCCTGTAATAAGCCCTAGGGGAAGTTTGCCTTGGAGTGCATTTCTCCCCCATAACACTTCCCTGATGCAAATTATAGATGCATGATTGCAATCTCCAGTTGTGACAGCATTCCTATGTTTTAGCTGTAATGAAGCTAAATGATAGTTATTTGGCAACATTAGGGCTCATTTAAAAAAACTGTATTGATGATTTAGTGGCAAATACCACTATGTCATTGGGAAATCTGTCAGCAATAGTTATTGTTTCTATGCCTTTAGCACATTCATCAAAGGGATAACAAACATGCTTTTTTGAATTTTAATGAAAAAATTGTAATGCAGTCATGTGGCTTTAAAATTCAAAGGTCTATAAATAATAAATTATTTCAGCAATGGTTACTGCTTCCTTATCTTTAGGAAAAATAACAGCTATATGTTGTACTTTGTTGCTAACAGCATACTTTAATATTTATGAACTGCCAGTTTTCTATAAACATAGAAATTTGGTAGTTGTCACTGTTATGGTTTGTTATTTATATGTGTCTAAATTTTACAGAAGCAGAATATTATTAGTTTATTAAATATGAACTAAGAAGGAACATTCTCTTTTACTGATACACTGAACATAGTAACTGGAATGCTACAGGAGTGCTGTCTTATGGCCTGTCACCTAAAAGCTGTCCACAAGCCTTGACTCGAGACAGGTCACTGGGACTGTGTGTGTGTGTGCAGCCTGTAGGCAGGAAACAAACCAAAGAAGCAAGGCTTTCTGTTTGATATGATTTCATATCTTGGGATGAATGGAGTCATTGTGGCAGTAACTAGATTACTTGATTAGGAGATGGATTTTACTGTTGTATAGCCCCATTTTCTCAGAGGAGTTAATGTCATTTGAATTTTATGTACTGTTGGTGTTAGGAGAGGCCTCTGAATATGTTACAGAAAGACTGTGATTCAGTCTTAAGCTCAGCTTGGACACTGCAACATTATTACATACAAGCATTTGTGATTTTCTAAATCATTTTAAAACCTTTTAAATCAAGGAGTGTCCCAGGCATGTGCACTTTTTCTAAAATTTTAATTCACCTCTGAGACTTAGGATTTACTCAATTGAACAAAATGACATCTCAGAGGTGTAAACTGAACCTTCAATATTTATTGTGAGAGTATTTTAGCTGTCTCAGTTGCGGTTTTGCTGTTTTCTTTTTGCTTGTTTGTTTGTTTTGTTTTAATTACCAAAGAATCACGGAAGTTCTTCATTGCTTGACAGCAGTATCTGTATATATGGTTCTTCATGCCCTTGCAAAACTTGACTGAGTAATTATAAATATATATGCTCTCTATGTGAACTGTATCGCTTTACTTAAGAAATGTCCAGTTCCATTTTTTTAAATCATTTTCGCCTCTGGATAAAGAAGCAAATCATTGACTCTGTTCTTTTTGTAGATGAAGAAAGATGTAGTGTCACTTCTAATGTACAAAACGTTGACATGCACTGTCTGCTTTGTTACTGAATAGTTCTTTTCTTCTCCAGCTTTCTAAATGTAGCTCTTCTGCTGCCACTTAAAAGGGAGGTTTTACAAAATATGAATTGTTTTAATAAAAGTTTCTGTATTAGGCTCTTCAGGGCCTAATTTTTAGACAACAGGCGTGCAAAACAGAATTCAGAATTTAAAAGAATGTATTTGAGTCACCTAAAGAGGGTGTGGGGAACAGAGAGGAAGAAAGCATCTCTGAAGGTCAGTGCAAAGAAACTTGCATGCAGTATAAGGAACCACCTACAGCAAATAGAAACCTCTGTAGTAGTTTCTGTCTTTATTTCCACTTTATCTTAATCTCTGCTCTCCTCTGGAGCATAGCTGCCTGCCAGCAGCTCCAAGAAAGGTGCTTTGCTGTGTGTTATCTACAAACTAGAGTAATCTTTTGTAAGCTGGTCCCTGCTAGTTACTTTTGCTTTATTTCAAAGAATTGAGAAAAAAAAAAGACTTTTTTTGGTTTTAAGACAGGAATTGAAAAAAACCTCTCATAGGTGCCTAATTATATTTTTAGATACCTAAAAAGCTTTGTAGTACGGACACTGAGTACTAAATTAAAAATAAAAAAAAGGCAATATACTATTTGCTTAAGTAAGGTAAATAAGGGTTCATAAGGTCTGAAAGGTAGATATTAACAAAAATCCATATAAAGCTTATAAGACAGTGGGGTTGATTTTCAATTTTGCTGTATTTCCTTGTTTGATAAAAATATATTTACCTTAAATCTCTGAAGAGCGGTCCACATTGGGAAAAGAGTTTTATCCTCTTTGAGAATGAATGAAATGTCCATTTGCTTCTATTTCTTTCCAAAGTTGCATGACCTTCATGTGTTCTGTAAATTAATTTTCATACAAGTGTACCGTGCATTAGAATATGAATAATTTGAATTATGATGCACGTAGTCTACTCCACTGTACTTTGGCATTCTATAATACATGCCAAAATTTGGAACAGATGAAAAAAAAAAAATCTCCAAACACCAAAAACAGAGGAGAAAGAAAATCCAAAGAAATACAGAGCCTCTCCTTAAGAAATATATTTGCAGTGAAAATTCAGATCATCACTAGCTGAACAAGCAAAGATTGCATCTGTGTAAAGCGTAACATTGCTGTGTGCTTTGTACGTACTACTTCATTTTGGCACAGTTCTGCTTTTTATTTGTATGCAGACTCCTACTCAGATGTGGGTGGGTACCTCATCCACAGTTTTCAGTATACTCAGCCTGAAACTGTCATTCAACGGCTTTTAGGAAATTTTGAATGAGCTTCATTGAGTCAAATGCAGAGACAACAGCTGTTCAGGTGCCAAACTTCCTTGCAATATCTAGTCATGCCTATGGTAGACTTCCAGGAAAGAAACCTTGGTGAATGACAAGCATTTGGTGTGCTTTGAGATATGGTTACTACTAGAGGTGCTAAACCAGAGGAAATATATGAATTGAGAGGCAAGGGTAGTGTTTTTGGTCATAATAGTAGTAAACACTACCAATAGCTTTAATTGAAATAATAAATGGAATTAAATTTTCTTCTCCCCTAGCATGGAATAACCAGGTTTGTGCATTACTTTGTTGTGCTGAGGAGTACTGCTGGTCAGCAGCCCTTCAAAGGTAGGGAGGCCCTGCAGAGAGACCTCAAAAAATTAGAGGACTGGGCAATCACCAACCACATGAAGTTCAGCAAGGGGAAGTGCTGGATTCTGCACCTGGAATGGGGCAACCCTGGATGTATGTACAGACTGGGAAATGAGATGCTGGAGAGCCATCATTCAGTGCCACTGAAAGGGACCTGGGGGTCCTGGTTAATGGCAAGTTGAATATGAGTCACTGTGCCCTGGCAGCCAGGAGGGCCAACCATGTCCTGGGGAGCATCAGGCAAAGCATCACCAGCCTGTCAAGGGAAGGGATTGTCCTGCTCTGCTCTGCTCTGGTGTGGCCTCACCTTGAATATTGTGTGCAGTTTTGGGTGCCACAATACAAGAATGATACTGAGCTGTTAACTTCCAAAGGAGGGCAAGGAAGATGGTGAAGGGCCTTGAGAGGAAGCTGTGTGAGGAATGGCTGAGGTCACTTGGTCATCTGTTCAGCCTGGAGAAGAGGAGACTGGGGGGAGACCTCATTACAGTCCCCAACTTCCTCATAAGTGGAAGAGGGGCAGGCACTGATCTCTTCTCTGTGGTGGTGACAGGACCCAAGAGAATGGCCTGAAGTTGTGTCAGGGGAGGTTTAGGTTGGATTTTAGAAAAAGGTTCTTCACCCAGAGGGTGGTTGGGTGCTGGAACTCCCTGGGCTCTCCAGAGAAGTGGTCACAGCCCCAAGCCTGACCGAGTTCAAGAAGTGTTTGGATGATACTCTCAGGCACATGGTGTGACTCTTGGGGATGGTCCTGTGCAGGGTGAAATGTTGGGTTTGATGATCCTCATGGGTCCCTTCCAAGTCAGCATATTCTGCGATTCTGTGATACAGACCAATTGAGTGAGTGGTTCCTAATCCTTCTGTTAAGCAGCAGTGACTAAAATGCTTTCAAATGAAGGAGACTTTCCTCTCTAGGAATGAAGAATTCTCCAAATGTAGTTTTATGGAAATGCCCTAGGTTTAGTACTTGTCTCTGTATAAAGAAATTAGATCTGGCTGAAACTGCACTCCTTATCATTCAATAGAGTAAAAATGATGAAGTAAGATATTTCAAAAACTGCTCTGGATACTGGATTATATCTGTGTATCTGGAAAATATCTGTATTGATATTTTTTTTCCCCTTATGTGCATTGAATATTAGAATCTTCCTTGAAGATTGAAGACCCTTCCTTGGGGTCTTGTCAGGATTGAAAGTTCTTATGCTTCCTCAGTGGACCACAGTTACATCTCTTACAAGGCAATGAAACCTAGAATTCCATAAGCATCCCCCAAGAGATCTATCTTTAAAAAAAAAATCTGAAATAAAACCCTGTTCCCTGTTTTCTTAGAAAAAAATGTCAGTCACAACTTATTTAACTTTTCACTGATCATGTTTACTTGACAGCAAAGTGTTCAGCTGGATAACTTCTAATCAGTCTGACACTGTCATCTGTTGAAGTATCCCAGGCTGTAATGGAGGGTTCACAAACTGCAGTCTCTAGAGACATTATTATTTCTTTTCTAATGTAATTGAACTGTTCAGTAAAAAATTAAAGTTGATGGACTTTTTTGTTTGTTTTCCTGTGATCAATTCTTCTCTTTATGAGCAGTTTTTACTCATTCATATCTATAGAGCTGGATTCATACATCATTTCTTAAACACCTTCAAACTATGAATCTGAGTTTCAATCAGGCTGCAAACATAAGGAGGCAGGCAGAAGTGTAAATTATTTCATTCAGTTGTTTGTGGCTTTGTTTGTTTTGTGCCAATAGCAAGAACACAACATTTCAGATTAGCAGTATTGTTATTAATGTCAGCCTACAACTGATTAGCCATTACAGACATTTTAAATCAAATATTACAGAAGATCAGAGGAAAGAAAAAGCAGAAGTTACCACAGGCAGGAAGAACAGGTACTGAACTTCGTGGATCTTAAAGGGAATGACTTTAAACTTCAAAAAAAACTCTGGCTTGTAACAGCAGTGAGGGCCTCTGTATCAATCCTTTTTATGGGTGGATGGGGACAGATTGCACCATGAGCTTTGTCAGAGGCCCTTAACGATCCTTGATCTTTATTTGCCAGAGGCTCTTAATCATCTTTGATCTTTATTTGACAGATAAACGTATTGTACCTTGGTTCTTAATGCTTTGTTTCAAACTTTGAGAGAAGAGGGGAAAGTACAGCATGCTCTCTATTTTGCCTAACATACATATAGAATACTTTGATCTGGTGAAAATACATAGTGTCAAACAAATCTCTGCAAGGACGTTAATAAAGAGAGCTGACACGACTCTAAGCGTTGTCCTAAATTTTTCCAGTAAAAAAGGTCTCTGTAACGGCACTGAGCAATGCTATCAGCTGGGCTGAGCTCAGCCTCCCTGCAGAGGCAGCACTCTGAAACCTGTGGAAAATGGCTCCTTTCTATTTATTTCTGCATCTGCGGGATGTCTGAAATTTGGTTAGATTTAATCAGCTGACTTTTTATGTGATTTATGTCAAGCAAGTGGTTAAGATTACTGATTGTTTTCTCTCTTACTTGGATGTTGGGATCGAAGTTGGGCTCTTGTTCTTTTCTAGGAAGGTTCTTGAAGTGCCTTTCTCTGTTCAAGGTTCTGACAGGAAAGGTGTAGTCGGCACGCATCCTGACACTCGCTCGTTTCTACGTAGCTGTAACCTGTTCTTATGAGTGTGTGTTTGCTGTTTGTTTAAAGGGCAGATAATTATTGAAGTTTGATTTCTATGCTTAGGCCCTTTAAAAAATGGCAATTCCTTTCAGCTCAGCATGAGGGATCTGGCAGTGTCTTGCTGTGAATACTGGAGCTGGCTGTGAGGCTCCCACAATGAACAATGACTTCTGGGGGTTTACTGGTACTGTAATTCTTGCAGGTTCCTTGTTACTTCTCTTTGTAAACTTTAACAGTGTTTAAATATTAGCCACGGAAATAAGGCTGTCTAGCTTGTGGTTGGGTTTCTGCCAGCTTCTGTTTCTTTTAATTTTTTTTTGTTTTGTTTTGTTTTGTTTTGTTTTCTTGTTATGTTCTTAGTTGATCTTTTTGTTTAAGGCCCAGCTCCATCTGAAAGCTGGTGCTGCTGCTGAGTGATTAGTATTTTTCTGCTTCAAAATACAGGGAAAAAATGGAGGGGTGTGTGTGTGTATATGTGGAAAACATATAGCTTAATGACTACAGGGCTTCAAAAATGCCAAAACTCAAGATCTTCTATCTGGAGGAAGTGAATCTGAGTAATGGCTGGCATTCTTAGGTAAAGCATCTATTGACCCTAGTAAAAGGCTGCAGTATTTGCTTTGACTGGGAGAGAATTTTTATTCCTTGAGGTTATACCTAGGCATAAATTCTGAAGACCAGATAAAAGTTGTATTTGGTTGAAAATAGAGATTTAATAAACATTTTCGACCAAAAATTAGATGTTGCACTATTCTAATTCACAATGCCATTGTTGATTTAGAAGAGACAATGCCTTACTTAAGGGTACTATTAAGAAGCCTTTTCGCTGTGTGTGAAGCAGCATCTGTTTCTGTAAAGTTAGTTTATTGCAAAAATTAGATTGAATAAGCTTTGTTTTAATTGTGGTATAGCAGTACAGAAGGGATATTGTATTTTAGGGATTTGTGTATTTTTAATGTTACCTTAAGGAGTCATATAATGTGAACTTTTACTGCTGTAATGATGTCGGTAGAGTATTAAAATGCCTGGGTTTGTGTATTTTGCACAGTGGTAAGAGACACTACTCTCCTGAATATGCTGGAGTCAGACACATATCCGGAGTACTGAGATGCATAAGATTCAGACTATCCCAAGCCCTCCCTCAGGACTTTATTGGAACATTTCTCTTGCCTCGTTTTACACTGTTGAGTAACTGTCCTTTTCATTTTACGTCTTTGCTCAGTTGGTATCTCCTTTCTTTGTGCAATGTTACCATTATTTCTGTTCAGAAAAGACAGACGTCTTTTTCTCTGAGAAAGAAGCCACGAAACCTCTGGATCTGAAGACCAAGGATTTCCTTTTTACATTAAGTGTTCTTGTAGATGGTATCTAGCAACTGAAAGAGGAAAAAGCCAAGGATGTGTGTAGCATTTTCAACCTATAAGTAGCAGCTGTATGTAGGTGAAAGTGGTTGTGAGTCTGCTGTGATTTATGGCAACAGCTGAGCTGCAAAAAGTCTGAATGGGCCTGAAAACTTTTTCCTATGTGTTTGGAAAGAGATTGTTGGAATTGTTTGTGTAAACTGAATTAAACTTTATTATTTTTCTGCCTATTATTATGACACATTAATCAGATATGGAAAGACTTCCTCAGAGAGAAGTGTTGTGGGAGAGTCTTGTGTGTGCTCTCAGTATTTCCTGATACAAACTCAATGGCAAGGCCTTCAATATCTCTGAGGTAAGTTAGAACAGAGTTCATCTGTGGCTTTTGGAACAATTTTATAAATATATATATAAACTGAAATCTGCAATTTGTGGCCTTTCCATCTGATACTCTCCACAATATGGCAGAAAATATAAAAGCATTTAAGAATTCTTCAGGGTTTTATTCTGCTGTGCCAGTTATTTTTTTATGAGTGTTCAATTTTGTACACTGGTTAAATTATATGAAATATAGGACTAGGTCATATATAAAAATTTCTTTGTCTTTGCTAAGAGGAAGCTTAGTCTCTGTTCTGATTTGCAACTAAATCTGGATTTAAAAAAAAATTTGTAACTGTAATGGTATTAAAAAGTGTTCCTAAATGAGTGTGTTATGCTTGAGGTGAAACTTAACTCTCTAAGGAAGAAACCTTAAGTTTCCAAGAATTGCTTTTTTCCTCTGATGTCTGTTCACTGTTTCCCTGTAAAACTTTCAGTGTCAAACCCTTTAAAATCAGGTCTTAAAGACACTTAGATGTGATATAAGTAGGAATACCTGAAAAGCCTTTGATTAACAGAGAAAACAGATTTCAGTTAGGGTTTAGGCGTGTATGTTGTACATCATTTTACTTGGGCTTTGGTATTTGGTATAGCTGTACTAATACAAAACCACTGGTAATAGCTAAAATCCTGCAAACCTTGAAGGTAGGCAAGAAGAGCATCTGTTTGTCCTAGTTACAATTATTTCTGCCTCACAGTGGAGTAAATTCAACTAAGCAGTTCAATATCAATATCAACTAAGACTAAGCAGTTTAGTATTTTGTCCAAGCAACACTAGTGCAAACCTCTTTAATCTGTAGAAGTAGGTTTCAAATCTCTTTAGAATAACTCTAGCTTTTATGTGGGTTGGGCTTGGAGTTTTTTTGGGGGGGGTGGAGGGGGCAAGTTTTTGTGTGTTTGGTTTTTGGTTTGGGTTTGGGGTTTTTGGTTTGTTTTGTCGTTTGTCAGATTTTGGGGGGTTTTGTTTGGTTTGGGGTCTTTTGTTTGTGGGTTTATTAGTGTTTTTGTTGGGCTGGAGTTTCTTTTTGTGGATTTTTTAGTGGGTTTTTTGGGCTGGAGTTTCTTTTTGAGGAGTTTTGTTTAGGTGTCTTGCATTTAGGGCAATTCTTGATTCTTGGCTTCTCGGACCTTAAAAGTTGACATAAACTGTCACTGAACTGGTAGAACAGGAGCCCCTTCTCTGAATACAAACAAATAATTGTGGGACTGTGCAATGGGTGAGATCTGGGAGTTGATCTGAATTTAAAAACTAACTTGACAAATATCCTGTTATTAGCATTACTTTAGGGCAACTCCCATATTCTGCTCACTGAATGTGTGTGCCAAAAGAGAGGCAGCGGTACAGGGAGGGAACGCAAAAGGCTGTGCAAGGTCCTTTTGCTGATAGTGTTGACTTAGGCTCATGTCAGCTTTAAAGTGCCTAAAGTGTGCATTAAACCGGAAATTACCTGCCTGGAAGAAAATGGATGAATTATAGTTATATAAAATCAGAAGGGTCTAGAATCTCTGAAGATCAAATCATTCAGTCTAAAGGTTTTCTCCAGCCAAGAAAGCTGAAAAGGTCATATGAAACAGCAAGTTGAGATTTAAAAGTCTGCTTTTTGTGAATCTGAGATGTTTAGAATGTTGTAGTCATGTTTAGATAGGTCCCTGGATTTTTTTCAGTTTTTTTCCTCGTAGAAAATGTTTCCTTTTGAGGTGGATTTGGTGTCAATACTTTGAGAGTGGTGCTCTTGTCTGTGACAGGTCTGCTGCTAAGCATGTAATTGGCAATCCATTTCCTCTCCCTCATCACAAGTAGTTTTCGTTTTATGGAATGTAGTAAACAACATCCTTAGCTTATAAAAAAAGCTTTCCAAAACTTCCTGTTTAACAAAGCTTACACATTTTCTGTAGAAGGCTTCATGCACTGAGAATTATAAAAGGAGTAGTGTATGTAGAGTACTTAATTTTTTATTTATGCTAAGCACTAGGTGTGCTAAAATTGTTGTAACATGGTGGATTTGACCTATATTTGTCAATTTCTGTGAATATTTTCTGTAAGAGAGGAAAAGGTGAAATGTTTCTATACTTATGTTAGGTAGAGTGCCCCAAGAATTCCATCACAGGTGCTGAGGAAAATACCCCTGTTTGCTTGTGAGCCTGCAAGTAAGTCAGAAGTAGGTATGACAGAAGCAGTAGTTTTATTGACCTGTGCAAACAGTGGTGATCAAGCACAGGACTTGACAGATGTTGTGGCCATTTCTGAGTGGATGATTTTGCTGTTTTTTATAGTCATTTTCTCCCTCTTCCACTTGCAAATTCTTTCTCCCTACCACTTTTATCTCCTCCAAAGGAAGTATTTACTCTTTGCCCATTGATCCCAATTTTCCTGGTTTTTACACCTTTGTTTTGTATTTCACATATCATTGCCTGGATAATTTCTGCCTAGTTAACCATTCCATTAAGCTGGTACCCCTGCTCAGTTGTTGCATCATGTTTGTTTCTGCCATTTCTCACGATGTTATCATCTTAGTGTATCCTCAGAGTTACCTTTGCATGCATATTACTTTCTCTTGCATATGAGGATGCTATGGTGGTATCTCCTGTTCTTAACTTGTAAGTACAGCTGTACACTCAGGGTGGACAATTTATCTGCATCCTTCAACAGTTTCAGTGGACAGTCTTTGGAAAAATGCCCAATGGCAATGCTGCCTTTTGTGAATGTAGTGGATAAAACATGCAGCAAGATAATAAGCTTGGGTTTTTAATCTGTCTTGAGGGAGTTTGTGTATGTATCTCCTACTGCTGTGGAAAATGCGCTATCCAAATGTAATAAGGTATTTGGAGTTAATGGAGTCACCCACATTGTTTTGCTTCTCAGAAACAAGTGCTCACTGGGATCTGGATGGAATCTAGAAGAATGAAATATGTAGATATCTACTTGATGTATTTTTCCACACTGGCTGTGAAAAGGAACATCCGTTACAAGCACAATCCTAGGTGTCTCTTGCCAACAGTAATCTTCTGCTACTGAAAGATTCTCCCTACAAAAGAGGAAATTCCAGAGGGCCGGATACCAGGAGTTACAAGTTACAATAAAATGCAAAGCAGCTGGAATGTGTTCAAGAATCTGGATCCAAAGTCTTTGGTGGTTTTGTACTATTTGGTAATTAATATCTACCTAACTGTAGAAAATGGAGACAGCAAAGAGATTTTGAATCTTACAGTGTGCATTTCAGAACAGTGCAGAAGTGTCAAAAACAGTACAGGGAAATACCCAAGGATGAACACGTATTTACCTTCATCTCGAGTGATAGAAGAAAAAGTGTCAACAAAGCGTAAATCAATCTCTCTGTGTTTAGTTCTGGCTTATTATGTGTGTTTGAAGATTATCAGTTCCAGCATAGATAGAAGGTGAATTTAGACTCTCTCATTAAGTTGAAACTGTTTTATTCAGAGAAGCATATCTTCAATATAGAAATAGGGAAATGTGAATGTCAGTTTCAGAATGCCTATGGCCTAGGAATTAATTGCGTAAGAGTAGCCACAGTTGGGATTATTCACCTATCCCACTTTATAAGCATCTGCAGTCACTGTTAAGTGAAGGAGGCTTTTCCAGAGGGTGGTTTGGTGCTGTGTCAGGTGTTTGGGATTATTTCCTAAACTTTTAAGGAGCGTTTTAAGTAGCTATGGACGCTGAAGGATAAGTAACTCCCAAAGACTCATTTCTCCCTTTTGGTGTTTCTACTTGCAAGTGTCCTAGTTACACTTAGAAAATTCTTAGTGATAAGCACAGTAGAACTCTAAATATATGTTTGTTTTGTGGGTTAATAGTTGAACATTTATTTAAACCTCTATTTTCCAAAGTGTCAAAGTATTTTGGTGAAGTGGCTTTGTTTGGTTGGTTTGGGGGTTTTTTTAATCCTTTTGGGAAGTCTGGAATACAACAAAGCAACTTGAAAGTAAAATGAAAATAATGCACACATCACCCCAACCATAAAGAGACTCAAGGGTTTGGAACTGCAGTAAAGAGAAATGAAGTTTAGAATTAATTTTAAAATTAAATTAGCCCTTTCTTATTTAGCAATAATGATGATCGATCAGTCATGTCTTGTCCTGCCCATCTGTGCCAAAGAAATTCTGGCAGAATTTTAAGAACAGTAAGCTTCCAGATCTGTTGTCAGCTTTGAAGCAAAGCAATTAAAACTCCAGCATAGGTACTTTCACATCACTCAAACTAAGAAACAGTGGAAGCCAGAAACTATTAATATATGAGAGCAAGGGTACTGCTGTGGGTGCTTCCTTGAGAGATCAGCAAGAGAAAATACTGTGACCATTGATTTTCACCAGGTTGACAGTACTGAAACTCTTGGCACCTCCTAATTTCACCTCTATACTTCTGGGATAATTAATTCCTTGTAAATATATTTTGTCCTGAAATCTTTTGGCACTACTATAAGAATGTTCTACTGATAAACAAAAGAGTCTGTGAATTATTGTGATTCTCATCTGGAGGCACAGCTGCTAGACCATTTTCTAAGGGTAGTAAAATATAGTTATTAAAGGAAAGCAAGACCCAGATGATCTCTGCCAGTCTTTTGGAAGTTTTTAAGTAATTGGTGTAATTCTTGTGAGGAAACCCCAGGGGCAATCTCAGCAATGCATCTCTTTGCAGCTGTAGGATGCAGAGTGTAGTGGCGATTTTTTTAGCTTTTAAATATTCTTCTCCAGATATTAATTTCCTGGGAAATGAGCACATACTGCCAGGCCCTATGGTGTGTTTGCAGATATATTTCATGCCTGCTGCCCGTTAATTTGGATAAGGATGCTGTTGGTAACTCGAGTATTTCTTGCATCAGTTCCACAGATCTTGTGAAAAACAAAATACAAACTCACTAATTAAAATAGCAGTTTCAATTACTTTAAAATTATGAAAAAAATCCAACAAACAAAAAACAAACAAACAAAGCACAACAAAAACAACTACCAAAAACCCCAAAATGTCTAAAACAGAAAAAATCCCAAATGATCCCCAAGACCTAACTAAGCTAATTGATCCCTGAGGTGTCATTACTTGGTGCGCTGGCAGGTTTGGTGTGCTAAATACTGTCCCATTGTAGGCTCAGACTGTAACTTTGTTGGAATTTGGTTAAGATATTAATGACTGAGTTCTCATTTTACAGCAATTATTTTATAATGACGTCTTTGCCATGTTGTGAAATGATTCTTCTTGCTGTTGTCTATTCTTTAAGACACAACAGAACTATAGAGGATTGCCTTGCTAGGTTTTCTCACTTCTTAAAAAAAAAAAAATCCCATATCTTTTCAAACCAGGTGATTGTGAAAGTGCATTTTGGAGGCTGTAGCAACTTGAACTGTTCAAAGGCCCTAACTTCTGTCATTAGAGGCAGGAGAGAATTCTTTACTTTCTTCCTTCCTCTATTTATCTCTCCTTCAAATCATAAAGATTTGAGTCCAATAAAGAAAGTGAGTGACTCATTCCCTTTCCTAAGCCTCTTAAAGAAGAGAGATGTGCAGAAGGAAAAACGATGTGATACTGCTATAGAATTTTGTACTGCTGAAACAGTAATTCCTTGAAAAGGAACACTGTATTTTCTTAGTAGAACCAACTTGGAGCATCCTTTTCCTGATTGTTCCTGAAAGTTTTTGCTTTCAAGACCTTTGGGGCTATCCACTTGCCTATCTACCATATTTAATTTGTTTTTTGAGGCAGCTGTTGGCTGGTGCTGCTGCTCTGTTTTGTCGTTTGTTCATTTCTACACGAGCACTTTTCTGCTTTCTTCTGGAGTGTCTTTATGGTTGAAAGATACTTCATGTAATTATCTAGAAAGATACCTTATCATCGTATTTCAAATCCTGTTTTAAGTTCTCTGTCAGGATGCCAAAAACAAACAAACAAACAAAAAGTAACATTTTCTCACAGAATCAAGAGCACGTTGTGTTAAATTGGTTGTCCTACCAGTCTTTTAACTCCCTGATCCTCTGCTTCTTGTCTTATAGACAGCAATTCATAAACATGAAAGCTTTGTGCAATATCTAGCCTATTTGGTTCTTTGTCTGTTAACATGGTTTTATAGCAGTATGAGAGTATAACCACCTAAATATAATCCAAGTTTCTACGGTGTTCTTTGCTTTGGCTTGGATGCCAAATACACAAGTTCTTTGGAAGCTTCAATGTATCATGATTCCAAACTCCTCCTGTGGAAAGTGACAAACTATATAGCTAGTTAGTTAGGGAAGGGACTTTGTTGACCATAGATGTTTTAGTCTGATGCTAACAAAGTAATTTATTATATCATTTGACAGAACTAAGGCTTGAACTGAATAGATGTTGAATTCATAGTTGCTTTATGGGCAGTGGTGTGGCTGCTGTGTCTTTAAATGTCTGACTATATCTGCTTTTCTTGCCATTTCTAATTTGAATGTGTATGTTGCAAATGCTTTATATTGATCAATTCTGATGTGCATGGATGAGTTTAGCCCTGCCTTTAGAAATTATGATTCAAAATATGTCATCG
Source organism: Empidonax traillii (assembly GCF_003031625.1). Taxonomy (NCBI): domain Eukaryota; kingdom Metazoa; phylum Chordata; class Aves; order Passeriformes; family Tyrannidae; genus Empidonax; species Empidonax traillii. The sequence continues at coordinate 564,080 of NW_020955524.1, forward strand.
TGAATTTTCAAAATAAATATCAAAAGTACATCCAGATCTAAGACTTGTTTCCTCCTATGTAGTACTTTGTTTTAGAATTAGGTAACTATGGGAGAAATTAATGAATATAGACAATTTAAATCTAATGAAACTGCTGTTTTGCTGTCATTGCATATTGTAGACTGGCTTGACATACAGGGTGGAATATGCACCCAGTCTGCAATTTTCTATCGTTGGCCTCAATATTAATACTCACACAGCTCCTTGAAAAAGTGAGGTACATTGCATGTGTGAAATACTTCTGAAAGGTCACAGAACACAGCTGATTCATAATAAAAACACATGGAGGAGAAAAATATTACAGAAGTTCTATCTTCTTCCATTCCTAAGTCTAATTCTTTGTTTCACTGACATTAAGGAGAGTAGATACTAATCTATCTCTCAGAACGTTTTTCCCTCTGTCTATAATGTGTAACTTTCAGCACAACACTTGAAGTATTTGTGCATGAGTTTGTGAGAATTTGAAGAATAACATATCTAGCAAGAGATAGAAGAACAGGAGTCTTTGATCTCAACTATGTGAATTTTTTCAGGATTGCTGAGCCATTACTCAAGTAGGAGGGTGCAGTTGTTATATCAGACTTCTAAAGAATTAACGTAATCACTTTCCTCAAAATTTGTCCAAAATTTGGACATGAATTAAAAAGCAGTTTTATTTCTGAATAAGAGAGCCTACACAGTTTTTTAAAGTAATTTTAAAAGAGGATACTTTACATTCACTTCTTCAGTTGATTCTTAGTAATTTTCTGCAAACTCTGCCTTCACACATAGTGTAAATTCTGCATTAGATTGCTGCATCCCTGTGTAGAGGGCCATTAACAACTGTTCTTAAATAAAGTGATTGGAGATGTAGACCACCAGCTAAATACCCATCAAGTAAGTATAGAGCTTGTATTTTCTCAAACTATTGAAATCAATGTGAGGGTTTGATTTTTGCTTTTCCCTTCAAGTTTTGTCTTTGCAGTGATTTTGTGGAAATACTTTAACCTTTTTTGCCAAAGTTGTAGACTTGGGGTAGTAAAGTCCAGAGTAAATGTATGGCCAACTTGATAAAGACTGTCTTTTAAACCTCTCTGTAATAGAAACAGCCATGGGAAAATTCCTGAGCACAGGAATACTGGATAACTGAAATACCAGGACCAGTAATTTTGTCTTTGGGCTGTAGTAAACAGGATATATGATACAATTCTGTGCTACAGTATCCTTAGCTATTTAGCCAAAACATCCACCAAAGCAGCATTTGATGTATGGATAATACTTCATCAGGTTACAAATGGATAGGACAGCTAAATATATGCTAAAGGCCAATTATAACAGATTAATTCCATTTCCATATGGTACCAAATAGCTTAGTAAATTAATCTTGTATGTGTTTATCTGTCACCATAAAAATGTTACTAGTCACTAGAAAATGCCACTATCTCAAAAGTTACTATTAATAAAAAAAAAAGTAAACAATTTTCTTCCTTACATTTAAACTTAAAAAAAGGAAGGAAATCTCTACTTCCCCTTTCAGACCATGTCACCTGAAATAAGTCTCCAGTTTTTTTGTTAATTAAAGTTATTAACAGCTTTAGAAACTGTTAGTTGATATGGTCAAACGATGTAATTATTACAATGCTGGAATGTTGTGGTCTGCCATATGTTGGGTGCTGATTGACATGATCATGTGTTTGTGTAGATACCATTCCCTACAGCACAGTAAATACTTCAGGTGCAGAGTTCATTAAATGATCTGGTAACTGAGCCTTAACAGTATTTAGAGAGTATGTAGAAGTAAAGTAGCTATAAAATGTGCATGGCTGTTCACTAGTACTTTCCTGGGATATTTTCAGTATCCTGTGTTCAGACGATTGGCTGAATATTTATGAGGCTCACCAGGGTTGCTCACCTGACTGCATTCAGGTTTCCAGGTGACAGCTTGCCCCTACTTAAACCACCTTATTATTATAATTAACATTCCTTGACCTTCAAATTCTAAGCTGAATGCGTAGGTCTGGCAGTAAGCAAAAGCATTTAGTATATTTTGAGATATAATGGACCTAGAAGCCTCTGAAGGTATCGTCAGAATGGAGTACCAGCAAAGGTAATTTTATGAGAAAGGGAGCAGAGTCCAGGCCTCATGTATGATACTGTAGTTGTTTCATGAGTAATGGGATACAAGAACTACTAGCGATAAGTGTGCAATGGAGTTTGTGCTCAACAACCGCAAACTTCTGGTTGCAACCCTTCATTCTCATTAGGTCTTTTAATAAATTTGGCACTCTCCTATCACTAGACCTTTTTTTTATTCACGCCCTTCAAGGAACACAGGGAAGGAGTAGGTTATTTTGTATATGTGCGAGGAAGACAGGGAGACACCCTTCTTTTTGAAAACTGTAAACCATAAAACTTGTGGGGTAGGAGTATACCATGAAAAAAACATGTTCTGCTCAAGAGAGGAGACCACTCTTCATTGTGAGGATGTAATAATATTTTTATTTAAGTCCTACATCTGGGAAGGAACAAGCCTAGGCCCCAGTACACACAGGGGGCTGAGTGGCTGAAAAGCAGCTCTGCAGTGGAGTGGACAGATGGAGGCTGACAGCCAACAATGCACCCCTGGGGCAAAGAAGGCCAACAGCAGCCTGGGTTGTGTTAGGAAGACTCCTGCCAGCAACTCAAATCCTTATCCTTTACTCAGCCTAGTGAGGAGTCTGGAGTGCTGTGCCCAGTTCTAGGCTTGCCAATACAAGAAAGATACAGACTTGTCTTATTAGACTGGAGCAAGTCTAGCAAGAACTAGAAGATGATTGAGGCACTGAGTGTCTCTGCAGGAGAGCCAGGATGGTTTAGCCTGGGAACAGAAGCTTGGGGGAAGCTCAAAAAGGTATACAAATACCTGATAGGAGGGAATACATGAGGGAACCAGACTCTTCTCAGTGGTGCCCAGTGATAAAAGTGACAACGGGTGCAAGGAAACACCTTTCCACTGTATGTGTGGTCAAACATTAGAATAAGTTGCCTGGAGGGATTGTGGAGTCCCTGACCTTGTTGGTATTCGAAACTTGGCTGGACACATCCCTGAGCAACCTGCTCTAGCTGACCCTGCTTGAGCAGTGGGTTGGACTAGGTGCTCTCAAGCAGTCCCTTCCAACCTAAATGATTCTGTGAATACAAACAGAAGCAATAATTAGGCTGAGCTCTGGGAGAGAATCTTTGGGTTAAAATGATGTAGAGATTCATGATAGAATAGGTCAGAATGTGTCTCTGAACAACCTATTTAGTGTCTCTTTTACTTGGTATACAGTTAATTTAGTAGTCAGTCATTTCTTTTATCCTTCATCCCTTATGTCTTTGCTGCATTCAGATTTTTGTGCCAGGAGGCAAAAAAAAACCTGGTATGAAAAATTAGTGCTAGAACTGAACTCCTGCAGTTCAAGAAGGAAAAAAAATAGTAAATGGGGGAAGGGGAGGAATGTCTGGCACAGCTATTCCCAAGAGCTTTTGCTCACCTTGAGCAGAGCTAATAAATATGACAGAAGCATTAAAGTGTTATTCATCTTTTGGTTTTAATGTAAGGTTAAATGTATCTAAATGCAAATGTTTTTATCCAAAGACTTTTATGTTTCAGGATAATTCACTGAACTGTGAATTACAGAAGGTTTTTAGACTCTGGATCTTAGGCAAAATGCAGAAAATCTTCTAATGTCTGTTACAGAGTTTTTCATCTGTACATCTTGAATTGTTTTGTCAAGGAAAGAAAAAAATGGGGCTAAATGAGAGCAGGCAGAAATTCAAAGAACTTGCCCATATTCCCAGGGTACATGAATTGTAGAGCCAAACCCAGAAAACTGATTTCTGAACTCCAGTGTGGCTCATTCTATTTGATGAAAAGGTTTTCCTTTCTTCTTTACATGCTTTGTTCTGAAGTAAACACGAATTGCCTCTGCCCTCACATCCTTTGCTCTCAGAGCTAATATTTCTCCTAGTATTCAGCCTCTCAAATGTAAAGGACAATTTTGTTTCTGTACTTTCAGTGTTGGGGACCAAGCACCTTCTTGCTTATACAATTTAGGGATTAATGTTCCTAGCTTTTCTGTGGTAGAGAGGTAGAAAAAAGTAGTGTGCTGGAGCTGGGATAATGATGAATATTTAACCTCTTTGCAATTTTGAAATCTATCTCACTTACTTAGGGAGTTAAATGAGCCTTTACTAAATTATTTTACTTATCCTTTGACCACTTTTTAATATTTTAAGGCCTTTTTTAATATAAATGGAAGAAAAATTCAAAATAAGTAAATAAGAATAAAAATGCATTTAGAAAATGTTGTCAAAACAGTTGGGCTTTTATGATTTGTTTAAGGTGCTTTTCCCCCTAAGCCATTTGATGAAATTAAATTGAAAAATGCCACAGTGTTGCTAAATATCACCTGCACTGAGGGGGTTATTTTCTTTTTTATTTTAAGCTTATGAAAAACAAATCCACACAATTCTATTTAACTAGCTGGAAGGATACTTGGAGGACTGGGTACTTCAGAGAACATGAGTTCTTCTTCTTTGCCTGTTCTCTTGCTGTAAATTTTTGACTTCTGCAGAGTGATTGTGAAAACAAGCACTTTTAGTTTATCTATGAAGGTGGGCAGAATCAGGGACTCTTTTTTTTTTAAATTTTTATTTTTCCCCTTTTTGCCTTTTGGAGCAGGACATGCTTGGCTTCTGGCTTGCCCCTTCAGTGGTCTAATTCTTTCTACAACCCATCTTTTTCTCAGAAGAACAAGAATGTTGATGCCAGTCTGTGACAGTTATACACCACAGTCAATTTCTGTGGAGAGTGGAAGTGTCAGTAGCAGTAGCATTTTTAAATTTTTATTTTTTTCTATTGAGTGAAGAAGCTTGCAGGGATTGTGCATCTGATGCTTGGGAGTCCTGTTCAGAGCAAGCTGGCAGGTTTCTCCTTTTGCTCTGCAGGTTATGTAAGCCTCCTGTTCCTCTTGCAAGAGGATAGCAACAGTATTGATTTACTGCTCCAACTATCTGGGTGTGATTTATGACAAGAAACATACCCCACAGTGTTCAAGGTGGGTTTTGATATCCTAGGCCAGACAAAATAAGTGGAAACCGTGCAGGGGTAGAACATTCCACTGAGTGCTCTAACTACTCATCCAAAATCTGATCCTAGCACTCATTCAGAACTGGAAGACTGCAAACAGATGTGAAAATCCAGCATGATATCAGACTGCTGCCTTTATGAAAAACAAACAAACAGGCAAAACCCCCCACCAAAAACCTAAAAACAAAACACAGAAAAGGAAGTTTTATGCTTTTTTTTGCATTTTCTTCTTGTGCCCACTCTGATGCAGTTTTTTGCGTGTTCCTATGGCAGGTTGTAGTCCCTGATTTTGCTTTCACCTTGACTGTGCATTCCCAGCTTTCTTCCCTTCATTGGCACATCTCTGGCTAAAAGGTGCTGAACATCCTAATTTGTCCTTAGAACTATCCCACCTCTTCCCTCTCTCTCACCCTCTCACCCCCCCCCCGCCCCTTCCCATCATATTTCAGCTCAAATTCTGAAAGACTGGTCAAAAGGAAGAGGCAGAGTGGAGGCTAGAACAAGAGGGTGATACTGGAGGAGATAGAAGGAAATATTTTTTCCTTCGCTTTCTGGCAGAAATCCCATTTTATGCTGCATAGTTATGTAGAACTACAGCCCAAGATCCCGGTTCTTTACCAGGGGAAGTTACATCATGGAAGAGTGGTAACATATTACTATTGCAGTACAAGATCGAGATGTACATTGCCTGATTCTGGGAATAACGTGCATTATCTAATACAGAGCTGGGGAATCTGGGACTGCTTGTATTTGATACACGTGGGCTATTTCTCCCCAGTTGACTCCAAGATGAAATGGTGATTAAGGAACTGTCTTGCACGTTAGAGGAGAACAACTTAAGTTTTAGCGCAGAACCAGGATGTTTCAAACTGTCTTTAGCCAATCTGTCTAGAAAGGCACATCTTACTGTAGCTGGTACCTGAGCTTTCTTATTTCTTTTCTTTTTCTCTCCAATATTTCCACATTCCTGGAATTGAATTAGTATTCAAAACCTTATTAATCATTAGACTTCATGTGCCAAGACAGTAAATCGGGATCTCTGGGATAATGTTTTGTCCCACCAATTTTTTTTTTTTTAAGGCTGATGCTGACCAGGTATAGGTATGGAATTAGAAAAGGGAAGCATGTGTATGTTCAAAACTAAACATATGTTTAGTCTTTATAACATTTTCTTGGAACATGCCCAAACTCACCCATGGTTTTAAGTAGATCATGAGTGAAATTACCAACTACCCCAGCCAATATTGGAGTGGAAGAAAAAGTTTGCATAACTCCCTCAAAAATACTTGTGTATCTTGTTCTTTTTCTTTTCATTTGAGCTACCTGAAGTGTTACAACCTATTTTTTCTCTCTAACAATTTGTGAGAGGTAGTTAAAAAGCAAAAAATTGGTGGATTTTTAAAATGGATTTTTCAGGTGCTGTTTACTCAGTGATTGTCTTTCTACTGACAGGTTGTTGGCAACATTTTCTTTCCCCAGCTGCCTGTCCAAGCCAGGGGTCTTTCCTTGATGCAACTTTTGGTCTATCTGATACCTAATACTAGCCCCTAAAAGTACTATCAATGTTTTCTAATTGTGCCCAAAGCTTCTTCTAGAATAGTAATACTGAAATTGCGATTTTTTGTGTGACAGGAATCATAAAATGAAACATATTATGGTCTATTGAGAAAATTCAGTTAAAAGACTTCTGAAAGCCTGTATTGACAACTTTAATATAAAATCTGTGGTCTTACATCCTTACCGTAAATGTTAGATCTGTTTATGTTACCAATTCAGGATGGTAGGACTTAGGATATAGGAAAAATGAGATTCCTAAAGAAATACCATGCTACGGCAGCACAATCAAAATCTAGTATTAAAGGGTTTAATATACTTGAATATTGGGACAACGTGATGTACCCCATCAGCTCATACATTAAAAAAATCCTAAGATTAAAACCTTCCAGATGGTATGAAAAATGTTTTCATAGCCATGGCTATACATTTAAGAAAAAAAAATGTAGTTCATTTAACTACAGTATTGAATTACTGGTACACTCAAATAATACTAGAAATCATGCCATGGAGACAGAAAATAAAAAAGAATGTCACAGGGGTCAAAGAGGATTATTTATTGTTGTTGATCACCAAAGAAGTATGAACAGGTTCTTCATGATATGGAAACTAAGCAGAGAGAGGCAAACAGAGGGAGTAGTTATGTAAGAGTATTTAGGAGCACTTTCAGTTTCCAGAGACAAAATTAGAAGTGCCAGACTGTTCAAAATTTGTCTCTGCTTGTCAACTTTCTATGAGGACCACATTTCAGAGGGTCATTTTAATCAAAATGAAAGACACATCCTATTAGGACAGCTTTGCTGACAAATTATTAAGATGAATTACTAGCATACACTTGTCCCAGATGCCTTGTTGATGTCAGTTTGTAGGAGGCATGGGAGGACTTACAGTATATGCTTTGCTCTTTAAAAGCAATTTACAATCAAAGTTAGCAATTCTAACTAAGTGAGAAGAGCTTAATCCTAGAGCTGTCACTAGGCATTATTTTCAGATTCCTGACACATCTACATTAAAACAGCTTATATGTAAAAGTTAATAGGGTCTAGAAGGGAAGAATATTTCATTATGTAAAACAATCAACTGTTTTTGTTAGAACAACCACATTTTCTCTTTACAGAAGAGGCAGTGGCATTAAAAAAGAAAACATTTCTAAGTTTCTTTAACATTGATCAAAATAGTTCTGAGTGAGTATTTTTTTCCTGGACAACAGCTGGTGGACCTTTGGTCTGCCTACGTAGTGTGTAGGCTTTGATGTTTAGTGGCTCTGCCTACTGTTTTGCCCCCTCTCACCCCCCGAGTTCAAATTTATGTTGACTTTTTTACACAGAAGGCAGTGAATATATATTGTAATTAACTGAGGAAGCTGGGATATTTGACAGGTATTTAATGACAAGTTGCCACTTTCAAATATGATCAGTATGTTGCCATGACTGAGAAAAAAATGGCAGTGTGTCTCCTTTTAGGAAGAAGAAAGCAAAGGCTGTTGATTTTGCCTTGCAAAAGTTTCAAGAGTTTTAACCATTTCACTTTCCCCAAACACTCATTCGCTAGACTAGCTGTGAGCCAGTATTAGAAATGCCAACTTTAGACTTCTGATTGGTACGTATGTCTCTCTGAATAATGCAGAACAAGAGTAGTTATTTAATTCAGAACATACCAGTTCTCTTCCATTTTAAAATTGGCCATGTGAAACTTTTCTTCTTGGAGAACTCAGGAAAATGAAAGGTTTGTACTATCCAAACAGAGTTGCTGAAAGTACATATGATGATAAGAGGATAAGCTCTTTAAAAAAGAAGAATAAATGAAACAGATGAATTTCTAGGAGTATGTGAAGGAAAGAGATTCTGTGTAGGAGGTATGCTAATACAGTACTGTCATCTTTATCCTACATTTTGCATAAGTTGTCTTTTTGCAGTGGTATCCCAAGGTTTGTCTGTTAACTTGTTGGGAATACTGCTGCATCCCATACTATTAATTCTTGCTCTTTCCCTTCAAAGCAGGGTGTGAAGGCAGGCTTTGAGAGCACAACTCCCAGGGACATTGTGATGCTGCTTGTGCTTGGGCTGGAACGAGGGTGTTGGGGCTCTCTGTGGTTGTAACTAGTTCTGTGGAGATGTGTCTGCAGATCAGGAATCAAGGGAAGCATTTGATAGATGGACCCTCCCTTGGAGCATTCTGCTTGCATCTTTCATCCTGTTGCATGAAGTTGCAGTACGTGTCTTTCTGATTTCTAAATAAGAAAATTGGTCTGTCAGGAACTGCTCAGTTGTTTCTGATAACTCCAACCCTATGCTAATCATAACTCTGGCACGGTGTTTCTCCATCTGTGTGGAAGAAAAGAGCATGGGAGGAGGGGGTGGTGGTGGTGGTGATGATACATTAGTGCTACAACATTCACCATGAGCAAGATTTCGTTGACATACCATAACACGTTGTTGTGATTAATTAGTCCTGTCGGTGGTACAGTGTGCTTAGTGTATCTTGATGCAAGAAATAAAATGAATGGCAGGTGTTCATCCTGCCTTTCCCTACTATGGTACCTGAAATTCTCTGGCCCTGTTATGGCTGTGCTGTCTATATCTTTGCTAGATTTGTAGCACATTTATTTTTTACAGGGGGCAAACTTCTGTCTTCCGTAGACATGCACTGGGGATCATGATTCTTCACAGAGAAGCTTTTAGCTTATGTTTTGTTGCCTGTTTTCCTTCACAGTGGAGTCTCTAATTTTTGTTGCTGCATTGATGATTGCCTTTGGAGAAGTCCAATAGCACATAGTAGAAAGAAACAAAAAGGGTAATAAATTTTGTTACATTGTCTTGTTTCATGGCAAACAGAACCTGATTCTCTTTGATGCCTTCCTCACTGAGGCTCAACACAAAACCTTTCTTAAGTTACAGTGAAAACAAAATGTACGTTGGACAAAGGAAACTGTGGAGAAAGCAATCATTGTGGCTAAAGAGTGATGCATATACTGCATTTCTGATGGAATGGAACGCAGAGACCAAACATTCGATGATGATGTGAAAGGCTATGTATGAAGTGCTATTACTGTCACAGTGCTGAGTGAATGCATGTTGAAATTACCTTTACAGGAATAGAAACAAATGATCTCTGTATCTTTCCCTCCTACTCATCCAAAGCTCTCAAGGCTGCATTCCTAATCAACAAAGAGCAGACATCCCACACCCATGCCAAGAGGAATAACCTGAGCATACAAGCTCTGCTTTGAGTTAAATGTTAAAGTCACGTACCCTATATTGTCAGGTTATTAGAGTTGAAAAGATAATGATAAATTCAGTTCTAATTCTCTACATCTACCCTTATGTCCTGTTACTCGAATTCCAGTGCTACAAACAAAATTCTCATTAAGTGCTAATGATTGTAATCATGCAACTCTTTATAGCATATTGTTGTCAATAATTGCATACACACATTCTTAGGTTGGAATCTTTCTTTATTAAAAATACATTCTCTTTTAGGGGCTTCAGTCGCTTGAATGTGGAGTGAAAGTAAATTAGGCTGTTGCAGGCGTTGCAGCTATAGTTACTACTTCTTCCATTATTGCAAGTTATTATAAGCTTGTATGATTGAAACTGCCATAGATAAGCATGCAATAATATTTTCACTGTCACCATGATCACTGACTGAGATAAGAACTTGATGTTCTATTTTTGTTCAGGATAGAGAAAAACAAGGAGGGGAAAATGGGGGGGAAAGGGCTTCAAGTCTTGCAATAATATGCAAGGAAAAAAAAAATTTCCAAGCCTAAAGCAGGCCCACACATACGTCAATGATGACACACAGTGCTGAGAGGATTTAGTGTTAAAGGGACGTCTGTTAATTTTATTTGCAAGGAGGAAGAGAAAGCATGCACATTCAAGATACTTGTTGTATCATTTTTAAATCAAGGCCATCTTTTTCTCAGTGGTAAACGTGAAATGTTTTTAAAGGCCAGACTTAGCATAAAATCTATTGGTTGCTATGGAGACCACTTACCACACAGGACTGCACTCTGTGTTCGACTCTGTGATTTTCTCTATTCAAAGGTTCGGCATTGTCAAAAAACAAATTAGTTTTTCAGTTGTTTATCGCTAAGTTCATTATGAGAAAGGTAATAAATAATATGGTATTTTATTCGTGTGTGGATAGGTGCCATGTGTGAATTAACTACAGCACTATTCCTTAAATTTGCCATTTTAAAATAATTATAGCAAAATTCGCTATTGTTAGGAAATAAAACAGATTTTGATCGTTCTGTGTAAATGAATATGAAGCAAAGCAGGTAGTTGGAAGTCTGATCCCAACAAAATTACATGGTAATAAGGCTTTTCACACCTACACAGCACTTAGTAACAAAGCACTGAAAGAGGAAAGAAAGATTAAGCTCTGTTAGAGTAAAACTTTATACCTGAGGTGCATTACTTCTCTCTTTATGAAAGGAAAGGTGGGTTCAGGACCCAGTGCTCACTGAATTATTCATGCTGTCTTTTGCATCTCAGATCTTTAGGGTTGAAGCTTGTAAGGGTTGTTATTAGCAGAAGCACAGACCTAACTAGGTACAGCAGTTCAGTGAAAACCTGTTCAGCTTCTTTTCCTGAAGTGTTTGTCTAATTACAGCAAATGCTTTCTGCCAAACCGCCTAACACACCCACCTCAAAAAGAATGCATCCAGGCAGGATGTGCAAAGTGTTTCCTCTGGAGTGTATTTCAAAATGAGGCTAGTCAACACCCAAGACCTGGGTGAGAGAGACAATTAATAGAAGTATCACAGGAAGCCTTTTATATTACCTAAAGATATTTCAAAAACAAATTGGTGTCAGCAAGTTCTTTCTCACTTCTTTTCTTCTTTTTTTTTTTTTTTTTTTTTTTTTTTTTTTTTTTAATAACCTTTTAGTCCAATTTCTAGTTACTTGAGGAATATATGAGTATGTTACTTTCAGCACTTGAGATTTGCTTCTGTCTCCACCTTGGGGCATTCTGTATACTAGTGAGCCAAACTCAGAGCTGCTGCAAGAGGTGCATGCACCTTCACTTTCGGAGACATGCTGGTGCTGCTTTTGGTGTGTGATCTCACTCCCATTATAGGCCAATGATAGGACTCTTCACACAGCACAGCAACAGCAGGTCTCAGCTCAGCTCAAAGCTTTCTGTGTGGAATTTTTGTGTTAAACTATTCATTTGGCTATTATGTAATGGATAGATTTTTGTGCAGTGTGGATTTTCTTTAGTGATTTTGTAGGACCACTAGATAAATGAAAGGATATGTGAGGCATGGTGGTTTATGATGGTCATTTCTAGAAATTCTGCATCTGTGGGTAATGCAGTAAAGTTTTCTTAATTGCAAATCTAATTTGTCGCCAAACATTTGTGTGCATATAAGTTATTTGGATCTTACTTTCCTAGTCAAATCACTCTTCTACTAAATACCAACTGTACAATGTCAAGCTCTGATAATTAACATGTTGCAAACATGCAATTAAGACAAATCAGATTGAAACACACAAGAAAAATGAAAGCATAATTCAATTCCAGCTATTGTCAAGTCTCTTCAAGAATTATTATGCTGTTGGCCTCCTCCTGTGCAGTTCTATGTTTTAGCAGAGCAAGCCCTGTTTCGCACTGCATGCAAAGTAACTAAAAAAGAAATGAGTCTTTAAAAAGGAATGCTCCAGTTTAAACAAGCCAGTGGGGGCTACTTAGGCAAAACTAACTGGTGACACTGTGTTTATACTAATAGACAATACTATCTGACTCACAAATGGTGCAGAAAAAACATGTTTAAAAAGCATATACTCAAAGTGTCCTATTATTATTTATAATAGAAAACTTCTTCCTCATAGAATAAGCTTTTCATTTTTGCTTTGTAGTCCGGTTTTAGCCTGAGCTTCCTGCTTAACATCTTGCCAGTGTTTTTGCTTTGGTTGACTCTGGCTTCTTCAGAGAACTCAGTGGGGACCTGGTTTTCCTTCTGTGTTCTGCCAGAGTTCATTAGGGTGCCATAGACTGTTAATAAAGCAGATTTTTTTTGCCCACCACATAGAACAGAATAATATTGTCTTTAATTAAAAGTAAATGTACTGGGAAGCTATCCCTATCTGCTTTACCTCTCCTCCTCTGCTTCTAAAGCAACATGACAAGGGGCAGAGTACTAGACAAAACATTGTTTCTAGAACTAGTTTTTCAAGTGAATGAAGCATTCCTCAAAGGCACTGTATGTACAAAATGAAAGAAGTAATCCCTACACTCACAGAGAGACCATTCAAGGTTCCCGTACAAAATTACTAACCTAATAACATGATCTGAGTCAAATGTAAAGAAGATTTTCCCCATTTTTTTGAATAGTATAAAAACTTTTACAGGAATATTTGTGAATAGGAATCTTCTTGTTGCATTCTGCAGTTCTCAGGTTCTCTGCTTAAACTGGTATCTTGCTGAAAAAAATTGTGGGCTTGGTTTAATACCAATAACTGCACTCCAGGCTCTGCAGAGCATCTATGTTGTTGACAACACAGCGAGTGACATCTTGGTGAGAGGCAAGGTTGATATTTTCAGTACTCATCAAAATGAAAATCAGTGCATAGTTCAATTTAGAAGTTTCACTTGGCTTTTGCTGTGTCTATACATGTTCATAAATCTTACTGAAGTTGAAATTTTTCCTGAAAAGAAATTAAGCAAGAATTTTATGGCTTGACATCATGTTTATAGTACATTCTATTTATAATTAATCATCTCTTCTTCTGGAGGAGATGCATTCTGAAAAAGCATTAATGAAAACTGTGATACGATTTTTAGGCTGGAACTTAACTATTTCTAATAGGTAGTTCAGTGCAGTATTCAGTCATGGGATTTTTACTGGATTCAGTTTGCAACAGATATTAAGGGCAGTGTCCGTATTCAAGAAGAAGTGATTGCTTTTCAGTTAAAAGCTAAACCATCCCAGATCACATTCCTCATTTAAAGTTCAGTAATCTGAGTTAAAATCAGGGGACATGCTGTATACAGAAGTTAAAGGTATTTATAGAAAACAGCCATCAAATGATGACCTAAGATACAATCAGAATGAATGAGTCTGCTACGTTTTGTTCTGTTATTATGGAGTTAAATAATTCTATATAGAAAAAAATAGCACTGGTATTTCTCAAAGGTTGAGAATGGGACAGGTAAAATTACTTAAGGATTTATTTGAAGGACAAATAATATATGAACCCAAATACCTGAATTGTCTAGCCCAGACTCTTCACAAAAAGTTGCTTTTCATCCCAGGCCTCCTGGGTAAGGAAATTTTTTTTAAATGCTTTAGGTCCCAAAAGAGTTGCATAAGCAAAAAGGTCTTCCTTTGTACAGTGGCCTCTGATTTGGTAGAAAAAAAGTGCTAATTTAATATATTGAACATCCAAATCAAAACTGAAATAATTTTTATTTGTTCTGAGGAGCAATGGGATACTGAGGTAGGGATCCACTGTCTTCTGTTTTTCTAGTTTCAAGATGTGATTTCTAGATAGCTACAATTAATTTAATAAAGGGGGGAAAGCAAATGTATATAATCAAAACAATTTATTTTAAAGTGAAAACAGAAGTAAAACTTTATCAAGTGCACTCAAAAGGGACAGGGCAAATTTACTGGATTCTCTGAGCTGTAATTATTGAAATTGGTTTGCTTCACTTCACATCAAGAACAATTGCTTATCATTGATTTGAATCCATACAGTCTCTGACCTCACAATGTCAAAAGACTGAAGATGGATTTGGTTAGATTTACTTCTGCCACCAGGGGCATGTAAAGAACAGAATAAGGGAGTCTTGAATGTATATTAAACTATTTACATTAAAAATTTACATAAATCTGAATTTAAACCATGACTACTCAAGAAACAGACTATGTTGCAAAGGGCTGGTGTTTGGATACACTATACTGAGCTTTGTGCACTAGACCCTCGAAGACAGAGGGATGTGTGCATACTGTCCAAATCCTAGAACACTGTAGAGTACAAGTATGTCTTCTGTCTATTTGAAGTTAAAGATTTTTTCGTTTGTATGTCTTGGATTCCTTTTTCTGTCAAATGACAGTACTTACTTTAGTCATTATCAGATTTCTAAGCAGCTCACAGATAAGAATAATTTTTCCCTAACTGAGAAATGTGTAGGTTTATAGGCTCTGTTTTGTGTCATGACACATTGAAAAATCATTTGAATTTTCTAATGAATATGAAAATTAAAAGATGGATTATTTCAGGAAGATATGTCACTATTGTTGACAACATCTATTGCCTTCTTTGTGCAAATGCATTTGTAAGTTTAATACTGTGTGACCTTGAAACTTGCAGGCTAAAGAATACAGTCTGCAGTAGAGAAGAACTGACTCTAGCATGCACTGGTTGGCACCAAAGTAAATAGTATTTAATTGCTTGAAATAATTCTAAAAGAATAAAATTACATGATTTTTTTCCCCATGACTGACAAGAGGTTCTTCTTTCCCTTCTCCTTATGTCCTTCTTTGGTTTTGGGGCAGTTCTCTGTCCACTGAAATAAGTGCTACTTTCCAGAAATCACAACACACTGAATAATTCCTCAGTTGAGGCACAGCCTGCTGATTTTTAATGCTGTCTGTTCATACTCATTTCAAATGACTGTTAAAACAGAGCACTGAACACCCACATCTCTGCTGTATTCCTTCAACAGTGCTTAACAAACCAGTTCCCCAGAATTCGCCGTTCCCTTCACTGAAGGGTTGCTGCTCCAGTGTACACAAAGTCAGTCCTGTGCCACTGCAACAGCGACATTCACCTCAGCAAAATCAGTTTATAACTGGAAGTATTACACAATCAAATCACAACTCTGCTTGTAAAAGTTGTCATCATTTTTTTCTACAACAGAGAACAACACAGAGCAAGCCTCTGCATATGAATGTGCATATGTACATGGTGTAGCACTTGTCTCCATTTAAAAATGAGTTTGATGGGGGAGGAATATTTCCTCCCAATGGTATTTTTGTTCTCTTAGAAACTGTCTAAACTACCATGCCAAAATCCTCAATAATTATACAAATGAAACCTAGCAAACACTCTACCTTCCTGTAATGTGCCTAAAGGAAGACGAAGTGATGATGATTTCATTGTGTCAGTGGTTGTAATGGTACATCTAGACCTTAAAATAGCAGCAAATCCAGTTTTAGAAGGAGACAGTAACAGTAATTGTAATCAGTGTACTGCTATATAAAAATTCGTATTTGAGTTTTGAGGACTTTGAACTAATTCCTGTGTGTGTAAGTGTAGGTACAACTTGTAGCCTGTAGGTTTTTTTTTTTTTTTTTTTTTTTTTTTTATCACCAAGAGCAAGTGTCTGGGTGTAGATTCCATATTCTACCACACAATAACCACTCTCTCTTAAAGCTCATGGGGCTGGGGAAGGGGAAAGGAGGCTCAGTATGCAAGAAGATTTAGCCTCTGCAAAAATACTGTATTCTACTAAACAGTGCAATTGATGAAAAGATTTAGGAGAAAGAGCCTATGGAGCTCTTTAAAGAACAAAAATGGGACGTTTATCTGCATTATGTCCCATGCTGCAGTTCACATTTTCAGCTGGCTCAGTGTCAGTAGTAGCTTATGATTCTGTTAGCTTTACACAGAGAGAAAGCATGCCTAGATGATAGATGTCACTTGTGGATTTTTCTTTGTCTTTTCTTCCCATGCACTCAGTCTGTAGTGTATTAGCAGGTTATTCTCCTATAATGTTTCAAGATGTCTGGCAAATGTACTGAGGTAGTTGGTAAATAGGTTTATATTCAATTTACGAACAGTTCTGAGTAGTTTAGTATTCTTCTGGCTTCTGCTTATGGCATTGAATTGAGGTGAACAAGTGGATGGCATGAACTCTATGAAAGAAAAGAAATTGCATGATTTTAATGACTGAGGCACAGGGGAATACATAAGACTGATAGCTCCAAGAATAGCAGATCATACTCTGCTGTCATGGAATGGTCTAATTTCAAGAAATGGGTTTTAAAGGGGAGGTGTTTGGTATTTTGTGCTTCAGCAGGTTGGCCTTTCCTATAGATACCTGAACTAAGGAGATCAGCTTCATAAACGTTTGATACAAGTGCACTTTTCTCAGTTCACCCTTCCACATAATGCCTGTCTGCCAGAGTTTTTCTTGAGCAGAGAAACCTGAAATTAAATGATGCCAATGTACACGTACCAGTCATGTTTCGGTTACAGGCAGATAACTTTGAAAGATCAGACAGAGAAGAGTTTACTGCACCAAGCAACGTAACAGTGTGTTGCTTTACCTAGTCTAGGCCTGCTTTAGCCTCTTGAGCTGATAGAATTATGGGGTCTTCAGAATTATGGATGCTGATCATCATAGCAACAAGAATGATGCTGATCATCATAGCAACAAGAATGTTTGTAGAACAGTTTGTAGAAGGAGGAGTGC
This sequence comes from Empidonax traillii, assembly GCF_003031625.1. Classification (NCBI taxonomy): domain Eukaryota; kingdom Metazoa; phylum Chordata; class Aves; order Passeriformes; family Tyrannidae; genus Empidonax; species Empidonax traillii. Next base: position 581,196 of record NW_020955524.1, read on the forward strand.
TTGGAAAATACCTCCACACTTAAGTTTCTAATTCTGATTATATGTTCTTCAGTATGATTTTTAATAGTCTCTCTTTTCATATATTTCAGCACAACTGTGAGAATATTCTAGTTGCAAGGAGTTCTGCAAAGGATTAAACAAAAATAAAAATCTTCACTGGGGGGCCTAGGAGCTTGCTTCAAAGTACAATCACTTTTTGTCCTTTTGTGGGTATGCCTGTTACGTTCCTTATCTGAATTCTGGGGACTTGAATTTATTCCTGTAAGTAATTTGTGCTGTCTACTGAACGTGCTTCTCATGGAGTGAGCTGATCAACTTAAGGTAGGCCATTGTCTATAATTTTGGTTTTGTCTTTATGTACACAGTCTGTAAAGAACACAGCTGGGCAACTGCTGTGTACTTTGCCAGCATGCACTAAGAATGTTGGAGCTTCTCTTCAGTTTTGATGCTGTTTCTCAGATTTTAGCTTCTCGCAGCAATGACTGGCCACATATGGAGATGTAGCAGTCTGTTTTGTAATGCTGACTTGAAATTGTAACTGTAATGCAAACCACACACAGTTTCCTGTAAGAAAAATAAATAAAACATCTTTCTTCCTTTCCAGGCACTGTAAAAAAAAAAAAAAAATCAATGTAACTCTCTGTAAAGTTATAAGATCCATTAAAGACAGCAGCTTTGTTTGAAATAGCAAGAGTGTATCTTCATTACTTCTGCTGTCTTTTGTCCTCAGGTATGACTTTGTTTTCCATCTGAGAGGAGTCCTAAACTTAAACATAAGTTTATTATGGTTTGTTAGTATTTGAGGTGTTTATGTTCATATTGCAGAAGTCAAAACTGAGTGTGATGTATATCTACTGAGTAGCTGCAGAGATCTGCTTCAAGTCCAAGTGCTTGTTTAAGCTCAGTGAGCAGGAAGCCTCTTTTTCCCTACATCTTTTCCCTGGCTGTTGTTTTGCTCCATATTCAAGCACCAAGTCTGAGACAACACTACGGAGAGCATCCAGAAAAATTTGGAAGAGCAGCTTTTCGTTCTCTGGAGCTCTGACCCCAGCTGTGGTTTGTGGACTGCTGTTTTGCCTTTATTGGCCCTTTTGATGCCACCTTAAGGTGAGAACAGACACAGGAGCAGTAGGGTACTATCGCAGTTGGTTTTGAGGTGCTTTTTGATCATGGATATGGAGCCTGAAGCCATGGCACAACACACAAACACACTTGGAGTGTCCTCACCTCCATTTCTGCAAACCCATGTCGACTTTTACATCTTAAGCAGCCATGTCAGCAGGAGGTGATCTCTGTTCAGTGTCTTAATGAAAGCATTAACATGATTTATAGTCCATTTTACCAGTCACTGCACAGGGGTGGAGTGTGTCTGTATCAGAGGGAACTTAACAGTGGAAGAGATTTTCTTCTTAGGAAACTGTGTTTAAGTAGACGATACAATGGCTTTTCTGATTCATCACCTTGAATAATACTTTCAAAACCCTGCTTTTAAAAGTATCCTTAATATTAATGCCTTCTGAAAACTGTATTAGGCATGGGAGCTGACAAAAAGAGGCAAGGAACCTCACTGCTGGGTCTTTTCCCCAAAATGTAAGTTAAGTTTTGTGTGTCATTAGTTCTCTTACCATGAGCTGTGAGTGACTGTGGGATGATGGACAGCATTTCTAGGTGAGTCTTTTAGGTTTCACAAATTTTGACATTGTCTGATGTATAGAGCAACATATAGTCTCTGTTGATAAAGATATATTAATCCTCTTAAACGTGGTTGAAGCCCAAATGACTTCCTATTTAACTTGCTTAGGCCTTGAGAATGGTAAAATCTTACAACTTCCTGGAGTCCAGGAATCAGTTCAACCAACCTGTCGTGATAGAAACTGGTTTACTCATGTATTGAGCCTTCCCTGAGCCCTTTCCAACATGTGTCACAGGACAGGAGCTGAACTGTCACCTGGTGTGTGTAAACCTTGAATGCAGAATCTCAGTTCAGTATGATGGAGCTTTAACATTTCACGATTGTATCTTCCTACTAATATTGTTTTCCCTTTCTTTTTTAATGATAATCCCTAGTTTCTAATGTCCCCACTCCATAGATTCACAGGTATGTTTGTGGATTTACTTTAGTTTCCATGCTGAATTAGATTGAATCTTCCTGGACTGTAGCCCAAAGACACCTGCAAAGATTTTACTGTCTGATCTGCTTAGTCCTTCTGTTGTTGTGACATTTTGTCTCCTATGGTATCCAGATTTTTTCACTTGTGATGATAAAGAGCTTCAGCTCCAACTCAGCTTCCAGCTGGTTCCTCTTGTCAGGTTCATAACATAGGCAATGCACTTAACCCAGCTATTCAACTATTATACTTGAAAACAGTTTTGCTGAATGAAATAACAGCAATGCTTCAACCCTCAATTAGGCCACTATGTTGTAATGTTTCTGCTAATCATGCTGATTCCTGGCAGGCTCTCTTGGGCCAACCTCACCGTGTCTTTTATCTTTTATATTAAATCTAGGACATAGTGTGGTGTCGAGGACAGCTCATTATATTCGGGCTTTGTCAGGTTTAAGATGTCTCTGTCTTGGTGGTTACAGAGAAATGTGACCAGGGAGAAGCATGTGGAGTTTGGTAGCAATCCCCATAGTTAAATAAGGCAGACAGCAGCTGCTGGTCTAGGGGTTTGTGTCATGGCTGATGCGTTTTTTCAGCATCGGCTATCGAGTCTGGCTTAATCATTGGACCAGATCATGTGTTTGAAATGGTAAACTGGAGCTTTCAGCAACTTGATCCGTGTAAACGATAAAGTTCATGCCTGGGTTTTGTTGTGAAACTTGCCCCTTTATTGTCTGGCTTTCTTCTTGGATGTTACTAACTGGAAAAATTGTTTCTGTCAGCGATTATCTTGGCATTTATGAGACGTACGGATAGGGCCTCAGTGTAATGGGAGATGCTGTTTATTATTGTACAGAGTCTGATATTCTGCTAAGTTCTTCTTGAATAGACTAGTTGTATCCATGTTCATTTTCTCAAAGGGAATGGGATGATATGTGGAATTAGAAGGATTCAGGGATATGTCCTAAGCCAGCCATTGGCAACTGATGCTGTACAGGGAGAAACTCTATATATTCTTGTAAAATGCTATACTGTTGAAATAACAGGGGCTTGTTTAATCTCCTGGCCTTAGCAATGTAAATGTTGTAGTATTTCACATGTTCTTTTGATTTCTGGGATTTGAGAAGAACTGCTTTTTGTATCCTTTTTTTTGACTGTCAGCAAGAAGGCAAAGCTAAGGAGTTGCCTATTCCTCTTTACTGTTCTGAAATTTCTCCTGGAAGGTCCTAGTACACTGATACTCTGTGATAGGGCCTCCTTTTCTTCCTTCTACCTGAGACCTTATCTCTGCTATCAGCAGGTTTAAAATCTTATCCCTGGCAATTATGTCACTGGCTTCTCTGCCTGTTATGGCTGGGGAGGTTTTTTCTCTTGTATTTATCCACAGAATTCATTATTCCACAGGATTCATGTCACACGGGATCAGGGGAAAATATTGCACTGTGAGGGACCTCTGAAAGTTTCTGGTCATGAAACCACTCTGCAAATAATGATATTAAATATACAAGCCAGAGAAGGACACGTGGGCACCCCTTATGATAACAGTAAACGTTAAAGGCAAAATAAAATAACCCCTGTGTGTATGCACACACATCTGCATGTGTAATCACCTAAACTTCTCCTCTCCAAGGTGAGAAATTCTGATGATCAAACAGGTTTTCCCTTACCCACGTTTTTGCTGCTTGCACAGCACTGATTATAATTAGTCCCTTTTGCAAATGGCTTATGAAGCCTTGGGAGGAGGAGGGTCTTGGAAAGGGAAAGGAAGTTTCTTAGAGAAAATATCAAGAAATAAAGAGAGGTGTCTAGGTACTTGGACATAACAGATATTTGTGCTGATGGCTGAACTTACAGACCTGCTCTGTCACGTGTATCCGTTTGCTTGTGCATACACCG
>NW_020955524.1:586996-590832 GCF_003031625.1 Empidonax traillii
CCTGCAGGGCTGCCCCTGGCCTGCCAACCCCAGCCAGTGCCTTGAGCTTCCTGGGTTTCCTGACAGGTCACTCCTCCAGCTGGCAGGGGCCTTCTGAAAGGCAGGGAGGGATCTATGTCAGAAGTCCCTCTGAAGGGCTGGGATTTTCCAGCATGCCATCAGCTCCCTCTAAATTGGTGTTACCTGAGACCCTCCTTAGGGTAGGTTCTTTTGTGCTGTTGATCAGGTTGTTGCTGCTACTGTTAAGCAATGCCAGCCCCAAAAGTGACTCATGAAGATCGCCATTTCTATCTGCCAGTCAGTAGGACTTTGCACTATTGGCCAATAGCCTTTGAGCGCAATGATCCAGACAGCTTTTCAGATATCTTGAGCGCTTCCCTGGCTGTCATTAGCCCATGGAATTTCTGGCAGTTTCCTCTAATATCTTTAGTGGGTATCACCTTTTTCTCTGTAGTGTTTAGATTTAGTACTATATTAACATGGGATTTCTGGGAAGAACTTTCTGATACACTGGATTCTACTTAGACGAGAAGCTTGATTGTGGGCTTCCCTTACTAATAAGATGATTATGATAAATTGTTCTCTTTTACTCTGAACCTACTCTTGCAATTCTGATGGTAGGTCAAAGCAAATAAAAATGTTTATTTAGGGAACTCAAAATAGCACAACTGTAAAGCTTGGAGAGATGACTAAAGAGAAAAGAAATGAAAATTATGCCTCTGTTTGACTCACATTAGCACCCCAATTTCATTTTATAGCACAGAGCTATTTATTAAATCCATTTGGACTTACTGTTTCTTATTCATAATCTAAGAGCAGTTTTTACCATTCTCTTAAGTATGTTCCCTAGTTTTGGAAATCCGTATATCCTTTTGGTATAGCCAGATACAGCTACCTGTCTACAGGTAAACAGGATCAGTTCACTGTTATACTAGCTCAAGGCTAAACCCTCATGCAGGAGTAAGGTATAATGCATGAAGTATAATACCTTGCACTGTTTCCCTGACTGCAGGTCCAGTCATGAATTCGTGAGGGTCTCTGAGTGCAGATTAATTTTATGAGAACCTGGTTGAGCAGGATCCCGTTGTTTCTGAGGAGCAGTTGCCACTGTGCACCTGGCCTTTGTGTAATGCCGCACTCCATTCTGACCCTGCTGTCTCCTGCGTGGGAGAAGCTGGCAGGGCAAGTGTCAATGAACCTTTAGTGAGACCTTTATGTTTCCTTCATAGATTCTGAGATGTCCCCTGACACAGTACTCCTGTTGGTATTTTGCAGTTTGAGAGACTTTGAATGACGAGTTTGCCCAGTGACAGCTCTCAGTACAGTCCATTGTTTATATACATCATTTTATATAAAGCATTTCAGCCGAGGCAAATTTTTTCATCTCTGGAACTGTTGCAGAGTTTTACTTTGTTGTTGTTGTTTGTTTGACCTGTTTTAAAAGGAAAATCTGCAGGGAGAATCTTGCTTGATGACTAATTATTTGTTTGCTAATAATCTTTTAATTTTCTTTCATCAGTTAATTCCCTCACGGTTAAAATTTCAAAGCTTCATCTACTAGGATCTTCTAGAAACCCCACTATCTCTTAATTACCGTTTATCTTCAAATCCCTACAAAACAGCTGTAAACCTAACTTCTGTTGAATGTCCTGGTGTTTTGGGGCTTTTTTTGAGTTAAGGCGTATGTATTGACAGTTACTCCTAGTTCTACTTATGATTTGAAAAGTTAGCTCCAAATCTTAAGTGAAATTTACTCTCACAGTTAACTGCAGAGACAAAATAACTTACTGTAGCTTCAGGAGGATATGATTTAAGGTCTTTTGAGGCCAAAGTAACAATTTCCCTTGCCCGCTGCTTAGAAGCATGAATAAAGTTGCTTATTTTTGATAGATTTGGTGTTTTATTGGGAGTGGAACCTTTCATGCTGGCGTGACTTTGCTAACAACGCGGTGTTCTCTCTGGGGTTTTTTGTCATTTACATCTTTATTAAATAGCCTATGAAAATACTTAATTATACACCAAGAATTCCAGTAGTTGCATATCATGCATGGTCATGACTTGTAGGCAGAGCTTTTCTCTAGGGAAGTCTAAAGATGCTTTCAAAGAAACCTAGCCAAAATCAGGGCTTTTTTTGGTGTGCTAGGTTAGTTTAGGTTGATGTTGCTGTCTCAAGCTCACATATGCAGATGAACATTCATATCGTAGAAAGCTTTCTTAGTTCCAGTTTATTGCTGTATATGGACTTAATTTTCTGCAATCACTGTCTCATCATTCCTATACTGGTCTATAAAGAGTTGAGAGTAATGCATTTCTTTTAGGAGCTCAGGTATCAATACAGGCGATTCTATCAGAATTAATAAAGAGTGACCTGGCTAAGTCCAGGAGATTCCGAAAAACCAGCTCTCCTTCAAAGGAAATGTTAATTTCATTTTAATCTCATTTGGTTTTATCATTTTTTTTTTGTTTCTGTTCTGATTAAAAATTTTTTAGTCATAAATGACAAGAAAGATCCCTCCAAGCAAGGTTTTGCTACTATTACTTTCTTAGCAATTTTTAAAGAAGTCTCTATAAGCTGTTATACCTTACTCATCGTCACAGTTTCTCTGAATGCTTTCCGGAGGATGCAAAATTATGTGCATAACATCTGACACATGCAGTTTGTTGTCTTTCTGGTTGTCTTCCCAGAAGGAAAATTGTAAGTGCAGTAGTGTCTTTACTTTTGAAGGAGTTTGGGGATAGGAGACAAGTTTGTTTAACCTTTGATTGAAATTCCTGCTAACTTTCGTAGCCTTCAGCAATGCTTCCTGAACCAGGGAGTCAGTGGCTGCTACCTTTTGCTGTTAATCCTGGCAGTGGGCACAAGGCAATAGCATTTCAACATTTATTCATCTTCCTTTAAGGAGCCTTAAATGACAACTGACTTCTCTGTTAACTGAGGAGCAGTAAATGAAACAGTGAGATGACAAGAACGCAGCTTTCTCACATTAAATAGTTCACCTTAAGGTACCTGCTGTTTATACGAGCTCATAGTTTCTACTGTATTTATAGTCACATTGTATGACTGATGCAACACCTGACTTATTTCCATTGTATGTACAGGGTATATAGTCCCATGTGCAGGAACACCATGGCTCAGGTGAGCCACTGGCAGGACAAACCTCATATGCAAACATGTTTTACTTGCATTGCTCACAATTTTTGGTAGCAAAGATGGTTTAACTTACCAGTATTGAGCCCATGCATTTTAAGTGTTTTCTTGTCATTTTAAGATTAAGTCACTGTTTTCCATAACGGTCTGTCTAGATGCAGGGAGCTGTATCTTTTAGCATGATGAATACTCAGCTGTACCTGTTCTGTAATGGCAATGGCATTTCTTGTTGATGATAATAACCTCTCTCTCCCTTCCCACGAAAAACTTCAACCAATAGCTTGGACTACCTTTCAGAAAGGTAGGAACAAAAATAAGACCCAGGCAAAGCAAAGGTTAGCAAGTCATTTCTCATTCTGTTTTTATTTTAGTGTTTATGTACATGCTAACTTAAAAACCTGTTCATATTCTTACACAGAGCTTGAATCCTTTTGTCTATCTCAGTTTTACTTTTTTACTCCAAGCCTCTGGTATTCATTACCCTAATGTTTGGTGCAGGGCCAGGCTTCAGAGTCCAAGAAGGCCATTTTCCAAACTATTAAAGTAAGAGTTCATCTAGCTTTTGTAAAGCTACATGCATTTCCCTCCTTTTCATTTTGTTTCCAAATTTAGCCTTGCAAATGGAGCATTGGGACTGTAATTGCTGAGATTTCTTCCCCCGCACCTATGCCAAAGGTCGAAGATGAAT
>NW_020955524.1:590853-595544 GCF_003031625.1 Empidonax traillii
TCCCTTTTGCAAATGGCTTATGAAGCCTTGGGAGGAGGAGGGTCTTGGAAAGGGAAAGGAAGTTTCTTAGAGAAAATATCAAGAAATAAAGAGAGGTGTCTAGGTACTTGGACATAACAGATATTTGTGCTGATGGCTGAACTTACAGACCTGCTCTGTCACGTGTATCCGTTTGCTTGTGCATACACCAGCATCTGTCACGGACACGCACATTTCATTCAGGCTGCAGATGCTCAGAGCTTCCCCTATCAAAACCCCCCATATTTGTTCCCCCTGTTAAAGGCAAACAAACCAACCCAATGCAGACTCAAAGACAAATGCAGACTGCTGGAGACCTCTGAAAGTCTCTGCTTAACTCCCTGCTCGAAGCAGGGCTATCTTGAAAGCTCAGTCAAGGGGCACAGGACCTCTTCCCATGGAATCTTGAGGGTCTCCAGAGATTGATTTTCTGCAGCCTCTGTTTTGGCAGCCTGACTCAGGGCTTATCCACCCTCTTTGGGAATGTTTCCTAATACCCAGACAACTGTGCCCTTATTCCAGCTTGTTGGCTCCTATCCTTTTCCTGCATGCACTTCTGAGAAGAGTCTGCCTTAGCCTGCTCCTTTTGATGCTCCACCATCCTTGTGGCCCCACTCTGGCTTTTCTCCAGGCTGTCAATATTGCTTCTGTTCCAGGGGGTCCCCAATCTGGACATGTGGTGTTCCAGATGAAGCCTCAGGAGATACTGAGCAGAGGGCAACAGTCCCTTCCCTGTTCTTGGCAGCCACACTCTTGTTCAGGATGTAGTTGGCCTCGGGCACTGCAGGGATACACTCCTGACTCATGTTCTCTGTCTCACCCATTGGGATCCAGCCCTTCCCTGCAGGGCTGCCCCTGGCCTGCCAACCCCAGCCAGTGCCTTGAGCTTCCCGGGCTTCTGACAGGTCCCCCTTCCAGCTGGCAGGGGCCTTCTGAATGGCAGAGAAGGACCTGTGTCCATCTGAAGGATTGGGACCTTCCAGCATGCCATCAGCTCCCTCTAAATTGGTGTTACCTGAGACCCTCCTTAGGGTAGGTTCTTTTGTGCTGTTGATCAGGTTGTTGCTGCTACTGTTAAGCAATGCCAGCCCCAAAAGTGACTCATGAAGATTGCCATTTCTATCTGCCACTCAGTAGGACTTTGCACTATTGGCCAATAGCCTTTGAGCGCAATGATCCAGACAGCTTTTCAGATATCTTGGGCACTTCCCTGGCTGTCATTAGTCCATGGAATTTCTGGAAGTTTCCTCTAATATCTTTAGTGGGTATCACCTTCTTCTCTGTAGTGTTTAGATTTAGTACTATATTAACATGGGATTTCTGGGAAGAACTTTCTGATACACTGGATTCTACTTAGCACGGAAGCCTGATTGTGGGCTTCCCTTACTAATAAGATGATTATGATAAATTGTTCTCCTTTACTCTGAACCTACTCTTGCAATTCTGATGGTAGGTCAAAGCAAATAAAAATGTTTATTTAGGGAACTCAAAATAGCACAACTGTGAAGCTTGGAGAGATGACTAAAGAGAAAAGAAATGAAAATTATGCCTCTGTTTGACTCACATTAGCACCCCAATTTCATTTTATAGCACAGAGCTATTTATTAAATCCATTTGGACTTACTGTTTCTTATTCATAATCTAAGAGCAGTTTTTACCATTCTCTTAAGTATGTTCCCTAGTTTTGGAAATCCGTATATCCTTTTGGTATAGCCAGATACAGCTACCTGTCTACAGGTAAACAGGATCAGTTCACTGTTACACTAGCTCAAAGCTAAACCCTCATGCAGGAGTGAGGTATAATGCATGAAGTATAATACCTTGCACTGTTTCCCTGACTGCAGGTCCAGTCATGAATTCGTGAGGGTCTCTGAGTGCAGATTAATTTTATGAGAACCTGGTTGAGCAGGATCCCGTTGTTTCTGAGGAGCAGCTGCCACTGTGCACCTGGCCTTTGTGTAATGCCGCACTCCATTCTGACCCTGCTGTCTCCTGCGTGGGAGAAGCTGGCAGGGCAAGTGTCAATGAACCTTTAGTGAGACCTTTGCGTTTCCTTTATAGATTCTGAGATGTCCCCTGCCACAGTACTCCTGTTGGTATTTTGCAGTTTGAGAGACTTTGAATGACGAGTTTGCCCAGTGACAGGTCTCAGTACAGTCCATTGTATGTATACATCATTTTATATAAAGCATTTCAGCCGAGGCAAATTTTTCATCTCTGGAACTGTTGCAGAGTTTTACTTTGTTGTTGTTGTTTGTTTGACCTGTTTTAAAAGGAAAATCTGCAGGGAGAATCTTGCTTGATGACTAATTATTTGTTTGCTAATAATCTTTTAATTTTCTTTCATCAGTTAATTCCCTCACGGTTAAAATTTCAAAGCTTCATCTACTAGGATCTTCTAGAAACCCCACTATCTCTTAATTACCGTTTATCTTCAAATCCCTACAAAACAGCTGTAAACCTAACTTCTATTGAATGTCCTGGTGTTTTGGGGCTTTTTTTGAGTTAAGGCATATGTATTGACAGTTACTCCAAGTTCTACTTATGATTTGAAAAGTTAGCTCCAAATCTTAAGTGAAATTTACTCTCACAGTTAACTGCAGAGACAAAATAACTTACTGTAGCTTCAGGAGGATATGATTTAAGGTCTTTTGAGGCCAAAGTAACAATTTCCCTTGCCCGCTGCTTAGAAGCATGAATAAAGTTGCTTATTTTTGATAGATTTGGTGTTTTATTGGGAGTGGAACCTTTCATGCTGGCGTGACTTTGCTAACAACGCGGTGTTCTCTCTGGGGTTTTTTGTCATTTACATCTTTATTAAAAAGCCTATGAAAATACTTAATTACACACCAAGAATTCCAGTAGTTGCATATCATGCATGGTCATGACTTGTAGGCAGAGCTTTTCTCTAGGGAAGTCTAAAGATGCTTTCAAAGAAACCTAGCCAAAATCAGGGCTTTTTTTGGTGTGCTAGGTTAGTTTAGGTTGATGTTGCTGTCTCAAGCTCACATATGCAGATGAACATTCATATCGTAGAAAGCTTTCTTAGTTCCAGTTTATTGCTGTATATGGACTTAATTTTCTGCAATCACTGTCTCATCATTCCTATACTGGTCTATAAAGAGTTGAGAGTAATGCATCTCTTTTAGGAGCTCAGGTATCAATACAGGCGATTCTATCAGAATTAATAAAGAGTGACCTGGCTAAGTCCAGGAGATTCAGAAAAACTAGCTCTCCTTCAAAGGAAATGTTAATTTCATTTTAATCTCATTTGGTTTTATCTTTTTTTTTTTTGTTTCTGTTCTGATTAAAAATTTTTTAGTCATAAACGACAAGAAAGATCCCTCCAAGCAAGGTTTTGCTACTACTACTTTCTTAGCAATTTTTAAAGAAGTCTATATAAGCTGTTATACCTTACTCATCGTCACAGTTTCTCTGAATGCTTTCCGGAGAATGCAAAATTATGTGCATAACATCTGACACATGCAGTTTGTTGTCTTTCTGGTTGTCTTCCCAGAAGGAAAATTGTAAGTGCAGTAGTGTCTTTACTTTTGAAAGAGTTTGGGGATAGGAGACAAGTTTGTTTAACCTTTGATTGAAATTCCTGCTACCTTTTCTACCCTTCAGCAATGCTTCCTGAACCAGGGAGTCAGTGGCTGCTACCTTTTGCTGTTAATCCTGGCAGTGGGCACAAGGCAATAACATTTCAACATTTATTCATCTTCCTTTAAGGAGCCTTAAATGACAACTGACTTCTCTGTTAACTGAGGAGCAGTAAATGAAACAGTGAGATGACAAGAACGCAGCTTTCTCACATTAAATAGTTCACCTTAAGGTACCTACTGTTTATACGAGCTCATAGTTTCTACTGTATTTATAGTCACATTGTATGACTGATGCAACACCTGACTTATTTCCATTGTATGTACAGGGTATATAGTCCCATGTGCAGGAACACCATGGCTCAGGTGAGCCACTGGCAGGACAAACCTCATATGCAAACATGTTTTACTTGCACTGCTCACAATTTTTGGTAGCAAAGATGGTTTAACTTACCAGTATTGAGCCCATGCATTTTAAGTGTTTTCTTGTCATTTTAAGATTAAGTCACTGTTTTCTGTAATGGTCTGTCTAGATGCAGGGAACTGTATCTTTTAGCATGATGAATACTCAGCTGTACCTGTTCTGTAATGGCAATGGCATTTCTTGTTGATGATAATAACCTCTCTCTCCCTTCCCACAAAAAACTTCAACCAATAGCTTGGACTACCTTTCAGAAAGGTAGGAACAAAAATAAGACCAGGCAAAGCAAAGGTTAGCAAGTCATTTTTCATTCTGTTTTTAGATTTTCTTTAGTGTTTATGTACATGCTTACTTAAAAACCTGTTCATATTCTTACACAGAGCTTGAATCCTTTTGTCTATCTCAGTTTTACTTTTTTACTCCAAGCCTCTGGTATTCATTACCCTAATGTTTGGTGCAGAGCCAGGCTTCAGAGTCCAAGAAGGCCATTTTCCAAACTATTAAAGTAAGAGTTCATCTAGCTTTTGTAAAGCTACATGCATTTCCCTCCTTTTCATTTTGTTTCCAAATTTAGCCTTGCAAATGGAGCATTGGGACTGTAATTGCTGAGATTTCTTCCCCCGCACCTATGCCAAAGGTCGAAGATGAAT
>NW_020955524.1:595769-625625 GCF_003031625.1 Empidonax traillii
AGAGTCCAAGAAGGCCATTTTCCAAACTATTAAAGTAAGAGTTCATCTAGCTTTTGTAAAGCTACATGCATTTCCCTCCTTTTCATTTTGTTTCCAAATTTAGCCTTGCAAATGGAGCATTGGGACTGTAATTGCTGAGATTTCTTCCCCCGCACCTATGCCAAAGGTCGAAGATGAATCACTGTCTTTACTGGATTAGCTTGGGGCCTGGCAAGCCTAGTGATTCAAACAGAAGTCTTCATAGACATTATCAGTATTTTTTAAGACCTGCTGACACAGGTCTGGGTTGTTTTCTAGAAGGTTGAGCTGCTTAACTGGTCTCTGAATTATGACAGCTGACCAGGAGTTATGGCCTACTTAGAACCAGTGGTCATGAGGTGTAGTCTGGTAGTGAAAAGGAGAGGGAGTATGAACCCTATGAACTAGAAGAAATTGTGCTTTCTGTAAGTGGAGATGCAGAGAGATGCTGCATGGGAATCAGGGATTAAAGACCATATAGGAAGCATGGAGTTTTAAAGGCAAGGGAAAGGAGGCATTTACGGAGAGCAAGAGGGTGGTCATAGGATGGCAGTATTAGTCAGAAAAGAGACGAAGAAATAGTTTGCACAAGAAGGACAGAACAGTCTCAGGTATAGGTCGCATGTCATGCTGAACTGTGGGAATAGGTTAAATGCCCATTCTGACTTCCAATTTTTAATGTAATAGAGAAAGCATATTGCAATTAATTCCTGCTGTAAGCATCAAAATGCTTTTTTAGTTGTAGCAGTGTATATATGGGTCTGGGTTTATTTTGGTTTTCTTTATCTCATTAATATTCTAGGAAGGGCATTCTTGTGTCTTACTTGTTACATATGAAATTCCCTGAAGTCTTTAAAGGTGTCTTCTATCGTGAGATGCTTTGGAAGACTTGAGGGACTGAGTATAGATCATAAATGTTTACCTGAATTAATGGATTATGTCTTTCTTTTTAAAGAATGAGAGAGTAGTTCGGGTCCCAACACATCCTCAGTGGACTTATTTTACATACACTCTATGGTGAAAGGTCCTTACTTATTCATCTATTGATTGAATCTTAGATGAATATCTAAGGATATTCATCTATCCTTTTTATTAAAGCTATTCTGCAAGTGATGCAGTCCACTAGATTATGGGATTGAGAGTTCTGAATAGAATTTGGGGAAGAATTTCTTGATTTAAAGCTAATAATCAGGTAAGCTCCAACAAAATAGTCCTAGATGTCTCTTCTTAGTACTGTACGCTTATCATTTACCTGGCTCTATGCATGTAGAGCTCTTCTCAAAACAGCTATTTTTTTCTTTAAGGGTTTCATCTGACACTAATTTGTACCAAGTAATACCTTACTGACAATTGATATCCTACAGAAGGTTGACAGACTGGGTTTTAAATTAAGATAAGAACAAGAAGAGATTGCAGAAAAGAAACAAGAACTACTAGAAAAAGAAAAGTCAAGAATTAAAAGTTAAGATAACGCAGTCATTTGGGATTTCAGTCACCTTGAGTTACAAAATGTTCTTTTACTCATACTGTTTTAATTGGAGTGTTAAACAGTTTAACAAGAACAGTTCATGCATAAGTCTTTTTAAAGAAATGAATTTCGAAAGGCCATGTAATGACAGATCTTGTAGTGAGAATGCAAAAGAAACTTTATTAATACGGGACTTAGGCAAAGTGATACACATAAGTTGCCTTCTAACTGTTTAGGCAGTGGATTTCCTTTTTTTTTTCTTTTTTTTTTTTTAATCTTTTAACCATCTTGTCTTATGAGTCCTTCTTAGACATTACCATTCAGCTTTCTATGTGCAATTTCAGACTTTGGTTCCTGGATCCATCTGTGCTGGTTTCCTACCATCAAAAAGTGTTTCTAAATCAGTTAGTTCTTTTCTGGTATTTGTATTTGTACCCTAATGGATATGAGTATGCAACTCGTGTACATTACTGTCACTTAGCATTGAAAGGACTTAACACATCAGCCCTGAGGCTAGGAATTCTTCTGTATGACAGCAGTTGTGGGAATCACTGCTCATTTTGCCACTGTGCTATATGCCGGCAATGCTAACATAATCCACCTGGGTGGTTTTTAAAGGAATGCTGTTTCTTGCATATCGATACAATTTACAAGTTGAATCTGCATTTCAAACAAACAAAATTAAATCTTGTGCATATTATGTCCACCTCTTTAACGCTTTATCCTTCCTTTCTGGATTCTGGCTTCATGTTTGTGAATTGCAGGTCTTCCTAATGCTTCCACAGACAGATCTCCACCTGAAAAGCTCTGTTCTCCATCTGTCTCTTGTGTTTTCACAGTTGGCTTACTTGGATCATTGCTTGCCTCTTATTTGCTTAATTATTTGAGGTTCTGAAATATTTCTGGTTGTTTATCTTAGGGGAGTTGTTGCCAACCCATTTTATAATGTCACTGCAGGAAAGCTTTTGCAAAGGGAAGGGCTTGTGTTTCCCTTGGTGAATGAGCTCTGATTTCTGTAGCCAAGGGAATTCTGCAGTTGAAGACTTTATTGAGTGTCCTATCCTTGACTCAATTAGCTCTGCCTTCCATTGAGATGGGTCCAGCAGCCTATGGATCATGACACCTGAATATAAATGCTGTTTTACCTAAAAACCACAAACACAAAGCAACCATGCAAAAGTTTATCTGACCAGACCAGAGAACTCCATTTGGAACATGGTTAGACACAGGCAAATTAATCCCTGGTGTAATCTCACTGACTCAGATGGAGTTGCAACACAAGTTAATGTAGGTACATTTTGCTTCCTCTAAAAATCAATATGAGGAGAGAAAAGAGGCCACAAAGAGCTTCACAAATAGTTATGTTCAAAAAAAACTCTACAGAACTAAGGGAGCAGGGAGATGAGGGAATGGTGTATTAGGTAAAAATATTAACTCTGCACCTTTTCTTTGCACTGGGATTGCTTTACAAGTATGGCCTTCAAAAATCTGACTCCTATTAACATCTTTATAATTTTCCTTTCTTTTGGCCAAAACACGAGGTCTTTGACCATTTGCAATTTTACATTGTTACCATGTACGGTTAACATTTAAAAATACCTAATTGTTTAATGCTGACTAGTGTGTATTCTCTGTCAGCTACTGTGCTTTTAGCAAGAAAGAGATATGTAAGTGCAAAACATATAGAACGTTTTACAAGAGCTTAGGTTAATGGACATGATTCCATTGAGGACTTTTTTTTTTTTCTTAAATAATACTTTACTATAATAATCTGAAAATAAGACTGTAAGTGCAGCTTCTACTACTTCGAGTGACCAAATGTAGCGTTTTTTTCTGAAGATGCCGACCCTGGTACTAGTGAAGAAAGGAACTTAAATAAGGCAAGAAAGAGTTCCCTGTGTGTTCATGAGCTGACTTGCAGTAACTGGGAGTCTGATGATAAATGAAGGATACTCATGAGATGTAGAAACTGACATATTACTTTGGGTTTTTGATTCTGACAGTAACTGAATTCAGCTGCTTCCAAGAATGTGCAAGGAACTTCTTACTGCCTGATAGTTTCGCCTGTTGGCCAGATGATTTTCTTCTGTCCTGAGAGAATCTACTGGACAGGGGCACAAAAAAATAAGCGAGAGAGAAAAGCAGACCATGAATGAAATAAACTGGCCACACACCAGCACAGTCCTGTGCTGCTGATGAGTTCCCACCACTGAAATCACCTTCTTACCTGAGTTTCCTACCTTACTTCCTCAAAGCACCTTTGGCTGTTACTGGGTCTGATGAAGTGAAAAAGTCCACTAAGTGTGTTAGGACGTATGTTGAAACTTAGGTGACTGTTAGAGAATGAATGACACAGATGTCCATGGAATACAAAGGTAAGGGAAAAAGCTGGATGTGGTATGGGGTATGATTGGTTAAAAGAGGCCAGGACTAGGAGGGTAAGGATGATACATTCATTTAATCTGTCCAGTTTAGCTCAGAAGATGATGCTGTCCATGTTAAATAAGCTGTTGAAAAGAAATACTCCTTGTTAGATAACAGTAATCAAAATTAGAGAAATGTTTACCAGTAATATGTAAAGATGGACTGTTAAGAAGAGCTTATTTGGACATAATATTCTCAAATTTTTTTCAATTTGTTTGTGGATTCCACAGCTGCCATCATCCTCAGAATTACCTTCAAAGTGAGCAAGCAAGCTAGCTTACATTTTCAGCAAAACCAAAGCAACCATTGTAAGTATTTAGCTATAATCTGACATACAAAAGTCATGCCATTTAAAAATGAGAACAGTTTTTAATGATGAAATGAGAAAGGGTTGTGGGGTGGAAAGATCAATCCCCTGAATGTTTATATCTTGTCCTAGTAAAAGTTTTATCAAATATGTTCCATATTCTTGTGCTGGATAAATTGGTGAAGGACTTGAGTTCTGTAACAGTGTTATGAAGTGTCTGACTTCCTCTGATTAAGGTTTTCTTTTCACACACAAGAGTGATTTCCATCTGTTTAAGCTGGTCTAAGTTCACATGGCCATGAGAGATGATGATGGCCTTCAGCTCCCCTACCTGTGCTGGTAATAGCACCTAGGGTCAGGGAGCTCATTTAATCAAATTCTAATGGATTTTTTTATAGGTTGGGGTTGGATGTATTTTATTTTTTCCCCCTTTAGAGCTGATCTTCAGTCACATCAGTTCAGTGTTTGAATCCAGATGATGCCATGCCCAAGTAACCATACTGTTGCGAGAGACAGGGAAGCAGTGGGATCATGCAGGTGGGGAAAGTAAAGGCTCATCTTTTCAACAGCAGCATTACTGTAGTTCGTTTTTAACCAATTCTGATGCTCTACATTAAAATATGCGAAAACAGATATTTTACATTTCTGCCTAATGCAGCGTATGGAGATAGGAGCACCATTATTTTGATATGTCATAAACTTTACTGCATATAGACCAGACCTTAGCTGACATTTAATTAATTTGTACAGCTGATACATATATTGTACATCTGTGATGTCTGGTTAGAAAAAATCCATTTACTTTACATATTTCAAGACATTAAAATAAATATGCCATATTCTGTACTAAAATGACTATCTGAGGTGACGTCAATATTTTTGTTCTGTCTACGAGTATATAACGTTTTTAGAAATTTGGTAGTTTTTTACAGAGAATGAAATATAGTGTGTAGGGAGCTGTAATGACAATTTCTTCAGAAGATTTCTTAATCTTGGGTTAATTTTGCCACCAAAGCCCTAGGAAAGAATTAATTTTGTCTTTCAGTAGTCCCTTTTATTGCTTCCCTGCAATAAATATTGTTCTCCTTTGTAAATGGATTTGAGACAGATTTCAAGTTCCAAGACATTTGATAAAATATTTACTAGTACATGATTAAAATTATTATAATTATTCTGGACAAAATCCTCCAAACTATTGAAAAAGCAAGACTTGGAGATGATTCACAGAATCAGTCAGGTTGGAAAAGACCTCTGAGATTATCGAGTCCAACCCATGACCCAACATGACCCTGTCAACTAGATCATGGCACTAAGTGCCACATCCAGTCTCTTCTCACATACCTCCAGGGACAGAGAATCCACCACCTCCCTGGGCAGCCCATTCCAACATCGGATCTCTCTTTCTGTAAAGAATTTCTTCCTAATATCTAACTTAAACCTCCTCTGGCATAGCTTAGGACCATGCCCTCTTGTCCTATTGCTGGTTGCCTGGGAGAAGAGACCGACCCCCACCTCACTCCAAACTCCTTTCAGGTAGTTGAAGAGAGTGACGAGGTCTCCCCTGAGCCTCCTTTTCTCCAGGCTAACCAGCCCCAGCTCCCTCAGCCTCTCCTCACAGGGCTTGTGCTCGAGTCCCGTCACCAGCCTTGTTGCCCTTCTTTGGACACTCTGCAGCCCCTCAGTGTCCTTCCTAAACTGAGGGGCCCAGAACTGGACACAGCACTCCAGGTGTGGCCTAACTAGTGCTGAATACAGGGGCAGAATCACCGCCCTGCTCCTGCTGGCCACACTGTTCTTGATACAGGCCAGGATGCCATTGGCCTTCTTGGCCACCTGGGCACACTGCTGGCTCATGTTCAGCTGGCTGTTGACCAGCACACCCAGGTCCTTTTCTGTTAATGGTCATTTTCCAGCCACTCTTTCCCAGGCCTGCAGCACTGCATGGAGCTGTTGTGACTCCCAAGTGCAGGACCTGGCACTTGGCCTTGTTGAACCTCATACCACTGGCCTTAGCCCATAGATCCAGCCTGTCCAGATCACTCTGAAGAGCCTTCCTACCCTCCAAGAGATCAATACTTCCACCCAGTACAGTGTAGGCAACTGTTTTAAATAAGTCTTGATCAACTAATGGAAATATAAGTGTATAACCAGAAGAGAATGTTTCTGACACAATTAATTTTTGTACTGGGTCCCTGGTTATCTGACTTTGTTTTCCCTTGGACCTATCTAAGAGAGAGGTTATCTTCCTGGACAGCAATGTTGTCTTCCTTGAAAGGAATCTGAATAACTGGTTTCTTTGAGGATTTATATGGTGTTACTCTTATGCACCAGGGCTTCCTGATGTTTTTCTTTGGATCAGGAGGGATTTTTCCTGTCCCTTTCTCTTCTTGCCAGGGAGGCACAGTGCTATTGCAGTTGGTGGCTGTCTCAAGGCTTGTTTGCCTTCTGTTTTCCCTGAGTCAGCTAGAATAGGTGCACCTAGAAAGGAACTGAAATCATAGTATGTGGGTGCTCCTTGTGACACTAAATTGTTAAGTACCTGGTTGATGTGATTTTGTTTAAACAGTCATTAATTGTCTTATTTAGGCTCAGCAGGAAATTTGCTCTGAGAATGCTACGGCTGTTTATTGTTTGATTTTGTGGATTTTTTTTTTGTTTGGGTTGGGTTTTTTGGCTGATTGTTCTGGGTTTTGCAGTTCTCTGCAATATAAATCATGAGCCTTTCCAGATCTGCTCAAAGTATTATCTAAATAATCCAAGGCCATTTCATGGATCTTTTAATCTTTTCTGCTCTCTTCCTTTGGCACATTAAATTTCTGTGGGGTTTTTGCATTTGTGTGTGTGTGTGTTTCTGTGTGTGAAGTACATGATTTATGATGCTGTGTGGAAAAGATGTTGTGAATAAGACATCTGTAGTACTCTTGCCTGTGACTGTGGGAAGCTAGTCTCACTGGCCTAACAGGAGATTTGTCTGGCTAAAATTCACCTGCTGTAGACATTGAACTGTACCATCTCTCCTTACACTTGTATACGAAAAAAAGATGTGCCTCTTCTGTGTGGAGTATGGAGATAAAAAGGTATTTCCTTCCATCACCTGCCTTTCTCCCCATCCTTTGTTAGTTCCCTCCAACAGGAGTACTGTGTTTCTGAATCTATGGGGAGAAAAAGGGTAGTAATTTAGAGGCAAATATAGGATCACACTTTACCTGCTTCACATCTTTGATTTGTATGTGTATGGAATTCTTGCAGAAATGAGTACAAAATCATGCTGTGTTAATTGTTGCGGGGGTCTCCATCACAGCCATAAGAATCGGAGGTTATGGGGGAGCCTTGGCCTGAGCTCCCTTCTGGGCTGGGTGTTACCTTGGCATCCTTCACAGTACTTTGAGGAAGGCATGGGGAAAGCAAGCTACATAAGGATTTTCCCAAACAGCTTCCAGCAGTTTTAACTGTGATGGGGGATAATCAGTGGCTGTTAAAATCTGAATGCAAAAAAAAAAACTCTGGCTGAGATTTGACATCGTCTTTCTGAATGAGGGCTAAGCACAGAAATACTAGCTTTGATCTTATAAAAATATGGAGGCTGGAGGCTGGCTTTTAACCAAAGGCTTTCAAACTGTATAATTCCCCCAACATTGTGTAGCAGACACTTGTCACTTTATAAAAGTGGTAAATAATCCTATTATGTGCTATAGTTGAATTTATAAAGGCTAAGTTACGGACCTAATTCAAACCTGTTTATTCAGAAAAGCACAAACTGTATTTTGAAATGAAGTCTGCGCAAGCTGGAATCTGAATCCACAGAAACAGATACTGCATATTGGAGTGAGCAAAGGTTCTGTTGAATCATACTGTATCACGTACTGAACATAATGTGTTGTATAAGGAGGTGTTGTATTCAGTGGTCACCAGTCAGCTTATAGCCACATCAGGGGCTTCCTAGACTAAGTGAACTTTATTTGAGAAGTTTATCTTTTTTAGATACAAATCACAGCAAGAATATTGGATTAAATTGTGGCATTTAATACATTAAAGGCTTGAAAATATTCTAGTACTTTTTAAAATGTCTAAGCCATCCTTGCTCTGTAAACTACTTTCCAGTGATTGATGGCAGGTGGTATGGGGCTGTTAGCTGAGGGAGGCCTTAAATAGAACACCAGACAACTTCATGTATACCTGACGTTGGAAGGCAGGACTTATCAGCAGTTCTGTCTTATTTTCTAAGGAAAGGGCATATGTAGTATAGTATAGAAAGTATAGATAGTAGGAAGTTTCATTTGTTACTTGTTAATTGTCAGACCTGAACAAACTTCAAACACAGATGGGGAATCCAATCCCAATTGCTTAAACAGAGGCAAATAATAGTCTAAACTTTTGCACGTAGTTAAAACTGTCCTGATAATCAAAGGCATGAGGTGCATGCAGTATTCATTTACTTACTTCACCAGTACTCAAAATTGCTTCTGATTTAGGAATTTAAATATTAAATTGTTTTACTAGAATTTATTTTTAGTCATTCTTAGTGCCTTTTTGATTAGTCGCACTTTAGTTTTTGCTCTGTCTTATGTTAAGTTTTCGCGCTTTGTTTTGTTTGTTTGTTTGTTTCTTTGGATGGACCTTCATACCTTGTGACTTTTTAAAGTCTTGTTAGGGTAACATCGCTGTGTTCTTTTCTCTCAGTTTTCACCTGTTGTCTACCTTGACAGCCACCATTATCTGTCTCTTTTCTCTCATGATTCTTTGCCGCACCATGAACAACAGTTTTGATGTAATATGGACTAAAATGGCAATGAAGGACAAAAGATAACTTGCTTTTATATCCAGAACAAACAGCAGGTAGTGCAAGTCATCTGTAGTACTTGAGATTAGCATTTGGCAGAAGATATGCTAAGTCCAAAATGCTGTGCACTTTTTCCATGATGGAAACTTTAAAAAATCCCATGCCGTTTTAGTTTTTTTCCTAATGACCCTTTTACTTAATTATAGGTTGAATTCAAATTTTTGGCCTTGCACCTAATTTAAAGTTAAGTGGATTTGTAAGGAAAGTCATGAACAATATCATGATGTCAACTATATTCCACCTGAACAATGCAAGTGTTGAAGTGGAAATAGTGTTGGTGGGAGGGTTCGACTTGATGATCTCAGAGGTCTTTTCCAACCTGACTGGTCCTATGATTCTATGATGAAGTCTTTTGGGGTGTGATCAGAGTACCTAGAAACCTGTATATTTAAACCTGCATTTCTGTTTGCCTTTCCTGTGATACAGCCACAGACATTAACAAAAATGATAATACTTCACTTACTCCTCAGCCTTGTTCATGCCAGTCCAGTGTCCTGACCATGATCAATTCTTTTTACACATTATAGTTATCCACTGAGGGTCATTCTAAAAATAAGCACATTGCCAGTTGGGTTAGATTTTGAGTAAAAACTACTGTGAAGTCTTCTGCTGTGCTTTATAAAGGTGAACAGGTTTCAGTGGTGGAACAACCCCTAAGGTAGAGCCAATTTCTGCATTGTTGTAGCAGAACAGAGCAGTTATTCCTGGGGAGGATAGTTTTTGTCTGCTTTCTGCAGTCGGTTGAACAGAGGTCAGATTTGTTGGAAGCTGTTTAATTGTACAGGCAGCACTGCTCAGACCATGAAGCACACTTCATGCTGTTCTCTCAGCTGTCTGCTCCTTCTGCAATGATTGGCTCTGCTTCTTTTCAACTGCAAACATCTCGCTACAGGCCTTCCTGTGATCATGCTGCCTTATGGCTCGAGACCAGTGTGTGGGCACTAATCACCATCTGGAGAGAGGACGAGATTCAGGGCCAGCTGAACTTGGCTGTAAGTAGCATTTGAAGTGGGGCATGGGAGGCTGTACACCAGGCCACCATTCTTTTATCCTGAAAAGCTTCATTCTATCACTGTTCCCTGGCAGGCGGTGGCTCTACAAGATCCTCTACAAGGATCTCAAGATCCTCACAGGATCCGTGGGAGCTGCTGCTGCTGGGGCAGAAGCAGCCTGTACTGATCAGCCACTCCAGGCAGGGCAGCCCTTCTTGCTTCAGCCCATTCCTGAGGGTGCTGCGGATCAAATTGATGTGGAGTAGAAACAGGCCCTGCACAGAGGAACAAGATACCATAAGTCAGCAAGGAGCTTTTGCCTCAGCAGGAGGTCTGGTAGGCTACATTTTGCCCCTGCAAGAGACAATGCCCTTGACGAGTTTGGGATTGTGTTCCCACCTAAAATATACATATCTGTAGACTACAGGTTTCAGGGAATATCACATCAGAGTATCTTAGTGCCTTTGAATGGAATGGTTAATTTCCCCACTGCTGTTAATTGGGGATAAGGGCTAGTATCACATCCTTGTGATTTCTTTTTATCCTCCTTTGCATTCTTCCATAACTTAGAAAGGAAAATAAAGTTGTATCTAGTATGATAACACTATTTTCCATTTGTTAAAGGCATACTTCTACATCAGAAATAACTTACTGCCCCATGGCTTGTCTTACAATCTGCCTCTGTTTTCCTTTGCTTAACTGGGTCCAAGAGTATTTGCAGGGGAGAGGCAGGAAAGGAATGCAACTGCTAAGCTCCTTATGGCCCACATCACTGCTTGGCAGCATTCTCCAGCTGTTTAGATGGATGTTTTATGTATGTGGAAGTAGAGGTAGATTGTTTTCTCTGTGAGATGTATGGTTTTATCAGAAAATGCACACGCCTCATTATATGAAGTTTGACGCATTTCTGAATGGAAGCATTTGAATTATGTTCCAACAACTCATCATATATCTTGTTTGTTCTGATTTCAGTTAAGTTGTGATAATCTAATAGGAAGTTTTTCTGAGTACCAGAGTTAAAATATGGCACCATCCATATTTTTGTGCCGCATAGATATGTACCTGAAATGTCATTTGTTTACAAGAGTTAAGAATGCTTATATCCTTGATAAATCTATTCTAAATAGCAGTGAATAAATTGCAAAAATTTCGGATTAATTCTAATAGGAATGTTTTATGAGAAATATGGGCATGCTTTTGCTTTCTTTCTCTCTCTTTCTCTCTTAAAATAAAAAAAAAAAAAGAAAAAGAAAATATTATTCTGCAAGGTACTTCATTATTACTGCCTAGGTTTTCCTCCAAGATCTTAGATGCAGTGCTACTTCAGAAACAGGATTAAATCACTTGGATGAAAAGCAAAGGGTGCTCATGTCATCTCTGATGATATCCCAAAATGACTAAGTCTGGGGTACACCAAAACACACCTCTCTGTTTTCCTATACTGGATTTCTTAATTTTTGTGGATTAGGTAGTATATTTGATCTGTTATAGGTAATATTACTGGGAGAATCTGTACTGATGTTTTCTGTAGGAAGATCTGTATTCTAGCATTTTAATTTTGTGAAATGTGCACCACTCAAGCTGCAAGTAGCATAAATTCAGTCTGCTCTAATGTCCCTGAATATGTGCAGTGCCAGGAGTACATTGATGGATCAGAACTTCTCCTGCTATTGCTCCTTGCATATATCAGGAATCATACCAAGATAAAAAGTACAGAAGGAAGCAATATATGAGAGCACATTCCCTCTAAAACTTGAGGCATTTGGAAAATGCTGAAGAGTTCTTCATTTTAGCATCCTCTACTACTAGCAAAATGAAAATTACTTTAGAGGTCTGTCTTCCAAACACACTTACTACTTGGTCCTCCTGAGAAGTAATGGTACCCCCTCTGTGTTATCATTAATTCAAGCAATAAAAACTGGTACTAAACTATACCTAGAGCTCTCACTATTATGTACTGTTCTGCGTAAAGAAATTTATATTAAAAGCCCAGGCCCTTTCACTGTGATTTCATACATTAAAACAATGCTAATGTTGCAAAACTTAGGAAGTCAAAAGTTAAGAAATACTGCAGTCGGTTTTCTTTGCAATCTTAAATCGATATTCATGTGCATAAACACTATAACACACTATTTTATTGCGTGGTTTTTTCCTCCAAAAGGCTCCAGCCTCATTAAGCACATAGAATGAAAGTTGTGTAGTTCAGTGTAGCAGAAATGAGGTGTGAGGTGAAAGGATGAGGGGCTTGTTAGAAGAATGATGTCATGGATAAAGCAAATAAATGCCATTCTTATCCCTTGTAGTCTCTTCCTGCATCTGCCAAAGAATAACTTGGGGAAGTTTCTTAAATTTTTATAAGTTGTCACTTATTATAGATCTTATTTTCTACAAACCTAACTCAGTGCTGTAAAAGTGCTGAGCTCTCACAAGCACAGCTCATGTTTAGTGGAGCTTTACTTTGAAATACAAAGTGCTTTAAAAGGCTATATTATCTGATAAAGCAAAGTTTGTATTTCAATTTACGCTATGAATTCTTGTGGTTTTCACTTCTGCTGTACCTTGGTTTCCGTGTCTGAAAAATAGGGACAGCAATAAAATTGATTGGAGTAGCTGAGGTGGTTAGAGGAGAATACTGCAGAAACACCAGGAGAAAATGAGTAACTCTCTAGTTGCTAAAATTAGCAACCTTCTAGCATAGGAAACACTGTTGTGTAATTAACAAAGCCAAGGGCCAAAATTTGAGTAAGCGTAACCAAGAAGTTATAACTCACTTTCATAACTCACTTTCTGAGCTCTGTCTATGCTGAGTGCTGAATGAGATGGGAGTCCAACTGAAAAATTCTATGCATATAAATAATATTATAACCTCTCTATACAGTGGACATGAATTAAGGTTTTTGTTATTATCTGTTCTGAACTCTTGACTCTTCAACCTGATGGCCTTTCTCACCCTAAGTATTTTATTTCCTCTAACGAAAACTTTGTACATATAAAGTGTGAGAATATATGAGTATGCATGGATCTGGATATAAATCCCTACAAATTTTTATGGGCACCTCTGACATGTTCAGAATATGCAGTGTGAACATATAGATGGTCTTTCTTCCAAAGGAAGTCCCTGTTTGTTACTGTTAGTAAGCAGGTTGCATCCATGCTGAAGGAGCAGATGCAGAGAATCAGGATATTGGAGATGATGTTTCCCCCTGGGTTGCTACAATGAACTCTTGTTTCGGTGCTTTGATTTAAAGCACTGAAAATCTCCGAAGGAATGTGTCAGGACACCGGAGGATTCTTTTCCATTTGCAGTACAATGGAGAAAATATTCTCAGGCTCTCCAGAGAGATAAATATGAGATCGCAATACATTAATTGTATTTAAAATGAAAGTGTGTTGAAAGCGCTCTATTGAATATTAAGTAGATCCTATTATAATATACCTCAGATCAGAGCATAGGATTTTCCTTTAATACTTTGCAAGCTACCGCTTATCTGAACTACAGAAGACACTTTATACTAAGGCTTATTTTGGCTATAGATTCAAGGGTCCTGAGTCTAATATGGCCTGTAGGATGACTGAGCTGCAGTAGTACTCGCTGAATGATTCATTGAGCAGTGTTCACATCATCTTCAAAGAAAAATACTTTTCCTTTCTGCTCAGTGAACAGAAGGAGCTGCTGTAAATATGGGTATTGACAAGAGGCTAAAGGAATCAAATAGGTAATGTGTAAAGGGAAGAGAAAATGCATCCATTATCTTAATGCAATAGGTAAAAAGTAATATTACTGTAATACTTTTCCAAATAAGTGGTTTCCATTCATGTATATTTCATATTCAGATTGAGGCCTAGTTATTTTTTTAATTCATAGACAGTATAGGATGTGTATACAGAAAATATATACAGCAATATACAGCCAAGTCTGGAAAACAGGAGACCCAAGTGCCGGAAATGGACTCTGCAAATTTATGTATCATGTAGCAATCAAATGAAGCATGTTTCAAATAATTAAATACATACTATTTTAATGAACCGTTATGATGCGTGACATGCTAACGTAGGGTTTGAATCCAAAGCTTCATGTCTAGATTTACAACCCTTGTTATTTTGTGTTGATGCAGTTACTATCAGATTGCAACTGGTGTTGCTTTCCCTGGCAGTAGCAGCAGTACATCGTTATTCTGTGTGAAGAGTCATAATGGAGAGCCATGCAGCACCACAGCAGGGACTACCTGTTCTGCAGGTAGTGTATAGAAGCATATGGATTTGGGAACTAGAAAATCAAGCAACTGAGTTTTGAGCCTGCCATGTTAGCATCAGTGGGAGGGGAGAGCTGTACCGTTTAAATGAAATGTAGAAAAAATCTAAATTCCTTAATAAGAGCTTCAACATATCTAAAACTGTGTGGTTTTGTGTGTTTGAATTGGGCCAAATTTGGGCACATTTTAATGGGACCAGAAAATACACAAATTGTTTTCAAGATTGCTAATTGTTAAGGTCCTCTTCTGCCTATATTTCCAGAAAGACCGAGTCACTGACATGTGACTGGTGCTGCAGGCTTGAATGTTCCAGGGTAGATTCTTTAGGCCAGGAGCTCCTGCCTGCCATATGGAAAAGAGATGATATCATTACATCAATTACAAATAATATCAAATATCAATTTTCCAATAAAGTTTGTGTTGAGTTTTGATTCTTATCCATAGTAGTTCTTTTTCTTCTATGCAGTGGAGATGGGAAAGCTGCAACTTGTATGATCCCCAGCACTACCACCAGCACTCAAATGTACCAGGCCTTTCTCCAGGAATCAGGGCAGTTCAGTGTTTCAAGGTTCTGTAACTCTTTTTTTTTTTTTTTCTAGATTAGACATTCACAGCATAGCTGGCTATTATTCTCTAACCTTCTCTCAGACACACTAATTCTCACCCTTTATATCAAGCCTCAGTGACCCACTCTGTAGAAGCTCATCCCCTTTGTACAGTCTTTCAGTTATTATGCCTGAAGCCAGCAAAGTCAAATGATATATGTTTCAGGTAGGCATCTAATCAGAGTGATTTGTAGGCACTCTGAGAGCAACCAAAGTCCAACTGGTGCCCCAGTGATAAAAGCCCACTGATTAATCCCAAGGCTACACTTTGCTGTGATTTGCCATTTGTACAGAATAAATAAAACATGATCCATTTCATGGTCAAGTGCTGAATAGCAGTTGCTTGTTAAATTCTCTCACAAAAATGAGAGAGAGAAAGAGAACTTGTCTGGGGTTCTACTCTAGTCTTTTTTTCCCCAACTAAGATTGCTAATGGGTAGGTTTGGTGTCCCAGAAATGTTTTCTAATGAATATGTGATTTAATATAGTAGAGGCTGGTGGATTGATTTAATTTTTTCTAATCGGTTTAGACAGGATTATATATCCATCCATAAATAGCTTTAAATGCATGATAAGCATATCAAAGGCCTGGCTGGCAAAGAGAAAGCAATCTTTCAGGGAGGCCCCAAAACTAAGAAACTCAAAATGTGACCTGCTGCACAAGCTACTGCTTTGTGTCTATGAATGTTTGACTGCTGTGTGGCCTTTCTTTTTTTTTCTCGAGAGATCTTTTGCCAAAGGAGAAGCAAAATATTTATTCTGATATGATTTAAATTCATATCTTCTCTCTTGCTAGTTTGTCTGTAACCTCATTGTATCATAAATAGGGCTAAAAAATTGTCTTTTAGGAATAGATGTTTTTCTTACATAGTCCCCCTTGCTTTGCACAATTTGGCCTGTAGTCCTTTGGTCTCAGAATCAGAGGTGATTTTCTCTACCATAACCACATAAGAAAGAAAGAGGATAATTTTATTAGATAATTGGAGAAAGAGACTAGTTTGCATCATTTTTTCTAATTACTGTGCCTGAACTATACGTTAAATGTTTTATATGGATATAAAGGAACAGGACAGTACTTACTGCATCCTGAGTGAGAAATATATTATTGAGGAGAAACAGTCCATTAATTTGTGATGGGTTTTTATACGCAAACAGTATTTTGCAGAATCTAGTTTGCTGGTAGGCTGCCTTCATGGTTCAGTGAGAGCTGACATCCTGAATCTAGGATGCTGGTGAGAGATTACAGAGCTCTCTCAGGATACCTTTACAGTCAAATATGAGATTTTTCATTGCAAAGATAGCTGGCTTTTCATGAACAGTAGGAGAAGGCAAAAGAACAAAAAGGACCTCTGTGCTTGGCAACCACATGACTGTATGATATGGAAGGCAATGTTATGTTTGGAGGAAAGAGTGCAGAAATGGCATGCCATTTTATGGCTTGAAGATAGAATAAGGCTCTTTTGCAGAAGACAGGTAGTCATTTCCCCATACCAGACAGAGCTGCTGATGTAACTGGCCATTGGAACTCTTTAACTGGTGACTGCAAGCCATGACTGGGTGTGCCACAAAGAAAAAAAAAATGAGAAATAGAAAATAATATTTTTCCACTAAGTGATTTAATAGAAAGGTAGGTGGACAAAATAAATCAAAATGCCATTATTCTAAGAACTGTAAGTAAATGGGCTTTACTTTTAGCATGCTTTGGATTTTCTGTTTCTGTTATTCTAAGTAGTGCTGTGTTTGAGAAATAGAGCTCTGTAACAATCAGTTACATTTGACAGTCCAGCTAAGTGTTGTAGCATGAGAGAATTGCTTCTTTAAGTGCCAAGAGCAGGTGGGGTTTTTCCTCTTGGATTTCTGGTGTGTATTTTAACTGGTTTTATTCTGCAATTTTATTAAGGGCACAAGGGGTTTGAATCAGTCCTCTTGTTCCTGCCAATAGCACACAACAGAAGAGTCAGAAAGACACACAGCTTGATCTGGAAGGAGTCGTTCTTAATTCTGAAGAGACGCTTACTAACGCAAGCATCCCCAGAAGACGAGCACCTTAGCCTCTAAATCAGCCAAAGGGAGTTCCAGATGCACAGGTTGAAACTGAAAACTAAAAGACCTGAATCAATTTTCACATCTGAAAAGGTTTGTCTTCTGTGTGCCAAGGCAGACTATAGGATCAATTCAGAACTGAAGGGAACCTTTCGTCTCTCCCATTTTTCTCTCTGCTCCATACCTGGAACAGTGGGTAACACATCATTCAGAGCTAGCAGCACTGATGCTAATGATGGCATGTCATTTTAGAGAAAAGTAGTGCTTTGTTGACAGCATAGCTTTTTGCTTTATGGTTTGGGTACATTACGAACAGCAAGATGTATTTAGTGATGTCAGCTATGAAGGTGTTATGAGAGCTTTACATAGGTTTGTGACAGCTGCCAAAATTTGTTGTCAGACTCATACCCACATTTTATCTTTCTTGAGAGTAGTTCAGTCCAGTCTTTTAGAGATCTTTATGTACTTTTGTAAAACCATGTTAATACTTCTCAGCTAGGAATTCTGGAAAATTAAAAGCCCTGACCTTTTCCCACTCCACACATCTATACATTCAGCAGTTCTTTGTTCCATACAAAGAGGAATATTATGAAAAAAAAATTAAGATTTCAGGAGTTTTGATTTTGGTAATTAAAAAGATGAATCTCATTTTTCAGTTGATTCTTGGGGCTGTTTGGCCACCTGTACACCAAATTGCTCTTGCTGAAACAAATTTTATAGAATACAAATTCTTTGCTGTGTCCTGCAACACAATGTTAGTAATACATAGCCTAGCTGGAGAAACAGCCTGTCAGTATGAGTTTGGTAAGCATTAGTATCTTCTTTCTGCTTTTCCAGTCTGCTACCAATATTGTGTTTCTTGCAATGGAAGCTGCTTCTCTTCCAATGAGCACTGTTGTTGCAATCTTTGCAGGATTTCTTTCTAGTGAGCTCAATGCATCTTAACTGTCGAAGAGTGACCAGTCCACCATTGCAGAAGTAGCAAACATGATTCATTAAGAAAAAAAAAAGCACTTTACCTTTTCCTAAGGTCCACACAAACAAAACTCCTCATATAAAGAGCACTTAGAAAATGTGTGTCTTAGCAATGATATTGAACTTAGCATTAATGTTGTTAGTGGAAAGAACCTCTGAATCTGTGGAAATATTTTCCTTTTTATTTTGTCCATTTGGACCTCTTGTGTAGATGTTTGTTGACTCCCCTGTTAGAAAAAGTTAGGTTTTTTTAAGGCTTATTGTCTCTATTGTTAGCAGCAGTAAACAAACCACTAGAAAGACAAAGCAATGCAGCTAAGCAATTGAGTTTTACAGAATGGTAATCTATGGTAATTCTGAATTACTAATTTAATTTGCAAATATTAGGTGTCTGTGTTAGTTTGGTAGCTAATTGGTAACTACTTGTTGTTGCCAACAACTACTGATGTTCAGAATCCCCAAATACATTTTCCTACCTACTAGTGAGAGGATTTTGAGCTCTTTACTTCATTTTCCTTTTTCCCCCCTCTCATGTACTTCTGTAATTATACTGAGCCTGGTATTAATGTTTTCAGTGAGAAGAACCTTTGGATCTGTAGAAACATTTTGCTTTTTTGTTTGTCCATGAAAAAATCTTTCTGGATAGCTATTAGCAGGGAAAGTGAATCTGATTAAGTCACTAATCGCCCATTCTCTTAAATCTTTTGTAAGGAAAAAAATCAGACCCAGAAAGAATTCTGATTTTTTACTAAATGTAATTTCTGCTAAGTGAAACTACTGATTGGCCTGTGTTTTCTTTTTTTTTTTTTTTTTCCCGAGCTACACATCTCCATCTATGGCTGCTCTGTGTGCTTGAAACATGGATTTGCTTTGTCTGGTTTATACTAACAATGCGAGGTGCTTTAGGAAGACTTGTATTTTTGAGTTTGCCACTGACCGATTAAACAACCATCTGTTCTGATATGGAGCGTTTCTCCCTAGATGACCAATTGTGTGAAAAGACATTTTGAGGTAGCTGGGAAGCAGCATCCTGCTCACTCAGCTGGAACTGAAACATCACTGATGGCATTCTTGAAGAGCTCACCCACACCTGCCATGTGAGCTCTACTCACACTTCTATCTCCTGCAGTCCTCTTGCAGAAACATGAAGTGATGCCGCTTCTGGGAGGTCAGACCTTCAGATCTTCAGTCTTTATTCTTCTTAGGAACTCTGCTATCCGGTAGGTAAATGCTGGGGTGCCACTTGAAATCAGATACAGTATAAATGCACGTGTTAGAAAAACACTTGAAGGAATAAGATGTGCACTGGAGGGTTTTGTCATGGTGATGTGTCTAATTATATGTTCACTTCTTAACTGCTACTGCCTTTTGTAGGATCACAAACTCCATGCTTAATGAACCATGGATTCAGATAAGCTATCAATACTGCTAGGATAAGAAAGTCTCTGGCTTCCAGGGTTTGCATTGTGATGCATCCGTAATGTGGATACACGTGTAGACAGTGCACATCAAAGAAGAACAAGGGCAGGCAAACAGTACATCATTTTAATAACTAGCTTTATTCTGAAAGTGCAAAAACTGGATTTTCCATTTTGTAAGAAGTTTTATGTCTTTAAAGTCTGTCTTGTCTCAAAGCAAAAATAAGAATGAAGACTGGGAGGGAAAATGTCTGTGAAATGCCTTCCTCAGACAGTGTCATTGTGGAGAAACTAGATTAATATTAAATCAAATGTAATTTAAATTTTAAATTGGATTTTATTTTGAGTAACTATTTTGAAAACAGCGCTGTTTGTCTCATAATCTGCATATTTTTCCAAATTTGAGTACTACTGTATAAAGTTGAAATTTCTACGAACAAGAATTTTCTGGTGGGAAAAAACCCAGCAACACTGTACAAACTCTCAGTTGTGAAAAGTTTGAAAAGTTGTTTTCAGTTTGAAAAGCCCTAGTTTTATCCAAGAGACATTCTCTCTTGTAACTTGTTCTTGGGCTCCACTAAGGGCTGATTGCAAAATGTCAGCATGAGGAGGTCTGCAATCCCCAGAGCAGCCAGTGGTAAGAGCACACATAATTCACATGGCTCTTAGGCTGGAGGGGAGGAGATATGATATCCCTTGAATTACAAATGAGAAATATTAGCT
Source organism: Empidonax traillii (assembly GCF_003031625.1). Lineage (NCBI taxonomy): Eukaryota > Metazoa > Chordata > Aves > Passeriformes > Tyrannidae > Empidonax > Empidonax traillii. Next base: position 615,836 of record NW_020955524.1, read on the forward strand.
AGCTTAAATAAATGACATCTTAGTTTCTTCCTGCGAATATAATGGAGCAGTCAGGGACAAAAAGGAAGTTTACTTACAGGAAGGTAGAATTTTCTGAAGATTTGCATTAATTCATTGCTATGTTTAAGACTTCCAGCTTGGCCTTTCTTTAAGAGACATCTTTTATCTTTTCAGGCTCCTCTAGTCTATGTGATAATTTATTTTTTAACACAAGTACTTGGCCTTTAACTCTTGAGAGAAATCAGATGAATTTGGTAAGCTGATTTAGAATTTATGCTTTTGGATGCTTCAATTTTATAATTCTTCCAAACTCTACCTTTGTGTTCTAATTTCTCCTCTTATCTACTTGAATGATCCTCTCCAGTGCTGCTTTATGCAAGCCACAGCACAGCCAAACTCCTCTTAGAGATTGAATGAGCACGTATTTTCAAGGTACACTAAATGAGAAATGTGCAATTTAAGTAAAGCATTCACACATTTGAATGAAAGACTGAAACTGTTGAAACTGCAGCTGCTGGCAGGAAATTGATGTACCAGTTGCTATTTACCTAGCAGAAATTAGTTCTCTGTGATCTGTTTTATTAAACTGGATGGAAAAAGTAAGCATTCCCTCAAGAGGGTTAAAAAAAATGTTCCCTTCAAAGCTAAGAGTTAAACGTGCTTCTTCCCCGTGTCTTTGCTATTTTCTCATCATGTCCCTTGTTGTTTTTTTTCCTGAAAAATACCACTATAAAGTAGACTAATAAGCTTTCCTAGTTGGCACTTAACCCCATCCAGAGCCTCCCCGTGCACTTTGGGATCAGTGAGTCAGTGACAGAAGCTCTACAAGCTTCAGACCAAACATTCTCCTATGGGGCACAGGCAAGTGTACCAAGGCTCCACCTTTCATTTGCTGAGTGCGCAAGCCAGACACCCTGCAGTACAGAGTAAAGTTATGTTTGAATCAAAAGGTTGTTTTCTATTCCAAACAGGTAATTTTTTCATAAATCAGACAAGTCCCTAGGAAATCTCGCTGTCATGGAGAGGTTCAGTTGGTTTCACACTCAAATGCTTCAGGGTTGCTTGTTCTGTCAGAGTTTTCCCTGAAGGGCTGTAAATTATTATTGGTTATTAATATAGCACAGCAGTATGCAAGATGCACCACACTTGTTAACTTTGCCACAAAAGTCTGTCAAAGTATTTGAAGCCTGTATCTAGAAGGGAGAAGATCTCCATGTGTCAGATACTTTGAACTAGAGAGGATTAAAGAAGCTCTTAAATCTAAAGCTAGGATAAGGTTTTTGGGAGAGAGTTTTCTAGTAGCACAGATCTGGTATATAGTTCAAAGTAAGGGCAAACATGCCTCTTCCCATTAAGCAATCAAAGACAGGGGGCTGGAGCCACAGTTTTGCTCGGTGGGATCCAGTGGTCACAGCTCTTGCTAATTCTGTGCAGGCTCTCACACACAGGTGAGGGTAGATATGTGATACTTAAATGATAAAAAGTGCTTCATATTACTATGAAAGACCAGAGAGGATCTATGTTAAGGCCAGAATTTCTATTAACTGGGAGATGTTCCAGGGTCTGCTGTTTTTGTAGAGTGAAAGCTCTTCAGTAGTTCACTAAACCAGCTTTATCTTACCTGTCTATTTTTCTAGTAAAATGTAAAACAGATGGATTGCTTTTTGTCTAGCTATAGTAAATCTATCTGGGAACTAACCCTGGAACTAATAACTTGTATTTTTCAAGTCTGTGTGCCTAAAATTAAACACTTTCATCCACATCAGTCACTGCAGGCACTGTAAGGAAGGAATAGGTCTTGCTTTTCAGAGCAGTTAATTCAGTGATGGGACATGCAATACCAAGGTAACAATTACTGGCAGAAGGAAGTACTCAGCACTTAGAAAATTCAGGATTCTAGGCAAATTTTCAACAGGCTCGTTTGAATGTTTGGGCCACTGTGTTTTTTTTCTAATAAAGATTTTCTTCCTTTTGCTTTTTTTAATTTATCTACACACTGATTTTAGGGATATTTCTTTCCTTTCAGTCTCTTTTTCAGTTGTCACGAATCCAGCTTACTTTTAGTAAATCACAGGAGAAGAGAATAATATCTGGATAGGATACTGAGAGATTGCCCAGCCTATCAGTTCTTCCTGGTGAGGAACACTGATACTAAAGCCAACATATGGAACAGAGCACAAAGTAAAAGGCTGTTCCTGCCTTTTTAACTTGGGCTGCATATCCATGACTGTACTTTCAGAAGAAGGCAGTACTACCAGGAGATGACAAAGGGATGCAATCTGAAAGAAAACCAAGTTGAAGCAGCAGCGTATCTCTTCCATACCTCAGAGATAGGAGGCCTCAGCATCAACCCTTACTTTCTTTTTGTCTTTTTTTTTTTTTTTCATAGTCTTATCCCAGCTTTAAGACCCTGCTGGGACGAGGTATACCTTCAGGGTTTCAGAAGGACGCAGAGAGACTGGTTCTGCAGGTTGGACGTGAGGATGAGGATGCATGAACACAGAAAGAAGGTACACATAATGGAGACAAGTGGAGCAGGGGATAAGAAATGATAAGGCAGACAGAGCACACTGGCAAGGAGATGATGTTGGTTTCACTGGAATGTTTCCTATGAAAGACTGGAGGTGGTCAGATTTTTTTTTTTCTCTGCTCTATAACAGGTTCAGCTTTGTCTAAGTATTCTTGAAAGGCATCTATGGAAATAGTGTGGTAGTGTAGGCATTTGAGAACAGTTTAAGCAACCTATTCCTTACTTTACTATCCTTAGTATTCATAAAGTTTTCTCAGATATGCCTGTCCGTCCACAGCCTCTCTCCTATTAGTGCCATTGCCTTCTAAAAGAAGTATTTTATTTCTGTAATGGTAGTCAGAGCACAGCATACTCTCACTTTGTTTGCAGTGTTTCAGCATCTCAATCAAGTCATTCTTGTCTTTGACATGTATGGGCATGATTTTAAAGGACTGAGTTGTTTCTGGCATTGTGACAAATGAACCTATGAACCTCATTTCAAACTATTACAGTTTCTAGAGCTACAGGTTTCCAAGAATATCTAGAAACTTAAAAAAATTACAAATTTTATTAATTCAAAGCGCTAAACAGTTAAAGAGTATTTTTTATACATACTTGCCATGAAAGATCACTAAATATGTACATGCACAACTAATGGTTATGAGACTTTCAGTGTTGCTGGAAACCCTATGAAATTAACATATAAAGACACCACTGCCACAGCTAAGGCAGAAATTCAGAGTGCTGATTACTTGCCATTGTTACCTGTTGGCCTACAGAAGGGGCAGGTCCTGTCATAAATGTTTTCATGGTTAGTAACATGCTGGTCAGGTAGCTGAATTACTTATGCTCAACTGCGCTCTCAAGCAATGGATCAAGGTTGGTGGTGTGAATAAGCAAACTTGTTTCTGAGCAGATGTGTAAACAAGTAGTGCCCTGTCTCCTTTTCCTAAAGGGCATTTTTTATTTCTCACCCAGGCCAATTATTTCAAAACCACTTCATTCCATCCATTCAAATAATGGTAAGCATGTTCTTTTTAAACGGCAAAACATGGTCATAGCAAATGAGGCAAACTTTATTTTGGAAAACAGCTGTGAACTCCTTTGTGTGCTCATATTACTGTTTGGAAGTGCTGCTCTCTTAGTTCTGTTACTGAAGACAGAAACAGGTATTTTTCAAAGAAACAGTGGAATTTGCCAGAAAAATGCTGAGATGTGCATTTTAGGAACCCCTTAGTGTGTCGTAATCAGCCACCTGCAAATGAAATTGAGGATAAGGCCTATTAGATTAGGGGTGACAAAAAGCATTAGAGACTTGCTTTCACTCATTCCAAGACACAAAGAACATGAAACCAAGAACAACTTCTAGTGCACAGCAGCAGAACAAAAGCATCTAGAGAGTACACAAAGCAGATACCCTCCCTAACAATTTCCACTACTCCTTAAAGGATCAGAGGTCCAGCTCAAAGAAACTCTGCTTAAAGGTTGCGTCCTCACCTGTTGAATTTCTGCTGGCTACTGTGGTGGACAATGATCTTAACCAGGTCCGTGGGCAAGGTGGGACTGTATAAGAACAGAAAAAAAATGCAGCAGCTTTTGAACCTCAGCTGCAACCTAATAGACTCCAGGCAAATACGCCTTAGGTGAAAAGAAACAAATACTGGAACCAGAGTTGTGCTGTCAGCATGTTACCAGTCCCTTATATTTGGGAGGAGTTGTCAGTTCATACCTGTAATGGACTGTGGAAGAGAACATTAAATATGGTCTGGTACCTCAGGAGGCTGAGCCCTCCATGATTTACAAACAGACCTGAGGCTTAGTGCAGGAGCAGGAGAGGAAGTGGATGATACAGACATGTATGCCTATCATACAAGGTTTGAAAGCAAACAAGATAAATATTGTGCTTGTAATTCAAAGGGTGTAAGGGATGGTCTCAGGACATACAGCTGCTGAGAAGTTCCCAAGGACCAGGCAGCAGGGTTGGGCAGGAAACACTCAGCCACCCACAGGATTCTCTGGAAAATGAAAAGGGAGTTAGCTGTCTCCTAAAGACTAACATATTGTATAAGCTATTTCATGTGCTTACTAACACCACGAATCAGGAGCATGGAGACCCCTTAGCAAAGGGTGATTGTGAGATCCAGAGACAGAGGTATTACTTTTGAGGTATTAGTTCTGTTCCTTGTTTCACTGCAAGTACTTCGTGAAACTCAATTATTTTTCTATTGGCTTCTCTATCCATAATCCAAAGATTAATAGTATTCTATGCTTTAGAGAAATTTGCAGATACCAGTGAATTAAACTGCTTAGCTATCTGTAGGTTGCATATGATCTAGAAGCAGAACATTTTGTTCTACTAAGCCTGAGAAATTTCTTTCTTGGGAACAAGCTTCTCATCCTGCTGTAATATGTAAAGTGTATAAAAAAGGATGTTGTTTTCTAAGTAGTACTTTCTAAAAGTTGTCAACCAGGTGAGACATGGAGGAATTGGTTTTGACCAATCTTTTAAAAAGTGTTTGAGTGATATAAATTAGATTTGGGAAATTACTAATTCTCGTCTAAATTAAATAAACTTCCTAGTATTGCCAGGAGCATTAAAGCTGTGATACTCCTCTATCCAATCAAAAGCAGATAAAAAATATTTAAGTGCCATTTTCATAAATAGCAATAATGGAAGATTAAGTTTTCTTTAGTTTTATCCTTTTGGGCTGTAGAGGATACATGTATATCTGTGTTGACTGTGTGTCTGAACTGGCAGACAACCCATTAGAGCCTGGTTTCTTTGCCAATCAGTGCTTACATATAGTGTTTCCTACAAGGAAACAACAGTAAAACTATGTGTTTGATAAAAACCCCAACAACACAAAACCCTCAACCCCCCATTTGTACTAAGTGATTGGAACCGCCTTTAGTATTCTTAAGTCTTTAAAAACAAATTCAAAATTAAGGGCACTGTTCTTCTTGCAACATGCAATCTTAGACTGCAATGTTGCTTTGATTCCGACTGAAGTGGCAAAAGGTGGACTTGTAGATCAAGCAGGAACTCCAGATCAGGCTATTGAGATTTTTATTTGTATTATACAAATCATGTGGTGATGTTGACTCATATTCCTGCCTATGGATGTCCTCTTCTCACCCCATTTAGAGAGGAAAGGAGCATAAGAATAAATACATCCGTGTGGTAAAACACTTCTCAAAAGCATTCAATTGACAGGTGCTGTAGCAACACATTAGAATAAGGTGGGGTTTTTTTCAGTTGTTTACAGTTTTAACAACTAGTGCTTACTTGGTTTTATTATCTGCGTAGGTCCAGTCAGAGAATAAAGGCAAACTAACTGGGAGTGGTTGGTTCATGGCTGCTGTTTGAGACTGGGATTCTTTCCTCATTCCCATATTAGTGCTCCCTCGTTGAGTTCCCTCTTCCCAAACTGACTTAACATATACAGATGCCACAGTGTGCTCAGCTTCCTTGTCGTTTAGCATTTTCACCAAGCTGAAGCACAAAAAACAATTTTATTCCCACGAGTAAATAAATGCTAAGTCAGTGTCCAGCGATGCCTCTGAAAACCCAAGATGTCTCAGAGCATGACTGATAGGTGTGATTAAATGGCACCCATAAGACTGTTGTTGGAGAAGAATGATTAAGCCTAAATTATCTGAAAGACTCTGACTCAGGATATAAACAATGCAAGAGCAATTGAGAGACCCTGAATCACAAACTGTGACATGATATATCCTGGAGTTCAATAAGCTAATGGTGCTATTAATGACTAAGCTAAAGCAAGCAGAGGTTTTGTTTGCTTCTGATTCCATGTCTTCCACCCTCAGTCTCTGCAGGTGGCTAAACATACAAAAGTACTTAGGAAGTGCGGGGGGAGTGGGGGGAGGGAAAATACAGAAGAGAAGAAAATAGGAAAAGAAAAGCAAAGGGATTTATGTTTTTGTTTACATCTGAAATTTTGCCTGATGTCCCTAGGGTAATGGTATTCACAGTGAGGGAGAGAGGGAGGGAGGAAGGCCCACAAGCTCTTGCGGGGGAGGGGACAAAGAATAGGGGGCAGATAAGAAAACAAAAAGCAAAATGCAAAATACCTCCAAGGGAAAGAGGATTTTTTTTTTTTTTTCCCCCAGACAGGAAAAGGCAAAAAGAAGAGATGTGGGATGGGGGGAGGAAAGAAGAGACATCCAAATAGTTGTCAGGATTCTTTATTATCTCTCCCAGAAATGCTCTGAGCAGTACTGGCAGTAGCGCACACAGAGGTTCCTATAGGGGGAAAATAAGCCAGTTGGTAGGTTGTTTACAAATTGTTCTCCTGAATAATATACAAGAAAAATCTTACTTGAAATGTTCACATTTTATTGATCAAAAGCAGGTAATTCTCCCTCCTTTTTAGTATATGATGATGACAGGGGAAGCTGAATAGCATGCTCCCTTGGGAAAACAAAGTTATTTCACAATAAATAAACTGAAATTTCAGTGACAGACCTGACAGTGTTTTTATCATATTTTCATCATATCTGAAAGAGATGAGAAGAAGTGGAGTTAAGTCTCTCTTATTGTTTTCCTTAAATTAAATAAAAGGAGTAGGAAGGGGGTGGGAGAGAAGAGCTCACTACTGAACAACTAAGTTATCCTTCCAGTCATTTCTATGGCAAATGAAAGTGCTTCTCAAGGATAAGTATCCTAATGAAACCTTATGCAGTGGTCATGGGGAATTGCTGCCAGAACCCAGAGAGAAGTGAGAACAAAGGACTGAATATTAATGGAAAATATTATTAACTATTTCAATGCAACAAGCAGGGTTTTTTTCTGTAGTGACACTGCAAGAAAGTAATGACAAGCAGTTCATCTTAACTCAGTGTCCTTTAAATCATGGCAAAACTTAATACTAAAGGGAGAAGGATGCTCACTCAGCTGCTAATGAAAAATGTTAGTAGCCAGGTCCTTCTGTTTGCCTTCAAGTTGGCTCTGAGTGTGTAAAAATGTTGGCTATGCATGAAGTATGAGGAGATATTCATAATGTGGAACTGTCTCTTTTTATTAGTATTTGAATAAAGATAAAACTACCCTGCATGACTACATGCAGACAAAACGAACAGTGAGAGAGAGGATCTTTCTTAGTTCTTCCTCACGTTAGATTTACCTGACTAGAAGCCGAGTAGATATCAAACCCATAAAGTACTCTCTAAAATTAAAACTCTTAATGGCTTCATTAATACTGTGAACTGACATGAAACTTCAGGCACAGGGCTTTAGTGTACCTTGGCATCCAAAGAGGAAATCTCTGGAGAGCAGAGAAGCAGGGAGAGCTTGTTTCAGAACTGCTGTTGCCTCTGCTGTGCTTGGTGTCACAATATAGCAGGATATTACTGTCTTTACATACTAGGAGTATGGGAGATTGCCCCCCTTGGTGGTGGAAAACAGGGATTTATTTTGCACACCCTTTTCAGAATTGCTGCATGTAAGTGATGGCAGCAGCCTCAGTTCATTGACCGCTGTCTGCACGAGTTGTTTGGCTGCCATAGAGTTTGTTTGCATAATCGGTGTTGGAAGCCTCATCCTCAATAAAGCAGTCCCTCCTGCAGTGAGGGATGGTTATTTGCTCTTTTGCCTAAGCTATACAAAACTGGGATCTCTTTTAATATGTCTGTATATGCAGGGGGCTGTGCCTTAATCCAGACTGGGTTGTGAGGAACTATAACAAGAGCCGAATAAAGTCTGAGTGCTGATAGTCTTATTGATTGCTGGTCAGAATCACCAACCTGCAGTAGTGCTACTCTGGGCATCTCTGCAGAGGAAGATCAAAAGGAAGTTGAATATTTGAGGTAGATCGGACTAAACTGTAGGACTCGAAAGAAAAGGCTGCTTTCAAGGTTCAGAATGCTTTTTGGGAAATGATGTTTTTAATTATGATGTCGATGTTGTGATAGCCACTGGAAAATCGAATTAGTACACAGGATATTTGTAAATCTCCATGGTTTTCAAAGAAGAGATACAAAATAAAGGAACTCCACTGGGATGAAGCTATGCTGGGTCAGCCAAAATTCAGCAGGCTTGAGAGCCAACCATATCCTCTGCCTTGTGGTTTTCCTTTCAAGTGCTTTCAAGTTGGGCATCGAGGAATTGATCTGGGGTGCCAGCTGCATCAAGACGGAGAGTGTCAACATGCTTCAAACACAGCACACATGCAGGGTAACAGAGCCTGGAAAACAAGAAAAAGGCACAGAATTCAAACTGAAATTTGAACTGGCGAATGCCCAAATCTGGTGTCGTTTCCTCAGCGTGACATGCACTGACTGTACAATGAGTTCATTGCAGGCATTCACTATTAGCATAGCTCCCTGTGAATGCCACGTTGCATTTGTTAGTAGCTAGGTTAAAAATCACCTGGGGTCAGATGGGTTGTAGGCATGTCTTTCTGTTCTCAGGTAAACAGTGCTCCGTTAGGCCAGTGTCCTCATACTGGCAAAGTCTCTTCATGTACTGTAAGTAGTTTTAATTATGTCTCCTGCTGTATTTAATCATCTGGTTTACTACCACTGACAAGTAAGCAGGTTTATATATATATATATATAGTTGTCATTTGATTGAGTACTTTGCATGCAGTGTCTGTGTTTGTGTGTGTATTTACAGCAGCTAAGTATGTATAGGCCTCCCAGATCTCTGTGCCTAGCAACAGAGATTTTTGGGAAGAGATTTTTTTCCATGATAGGAAGGACCAAGTTAAGGACTATGTTAAGTAAGTCCAACGTTTAAAATCCATCAGATAAGATAGATTGCATCTTAGGATGCTGATGAAGCTGGCACATGTCATTGTAAAGCTGGGTTCTTGAGAGGTGGCAATCAGGGGAGGTTTCTGTTGACTGGAAAGAATGAAATGCTGCATCCGTTTTCAGAAAAAGACATCAGGCAAACTACAGGTAGGACAGTATTATGTCCCCTAAACCCTGAAAATTATGGAGCAAATTCATACAGGCACTATTTCCAGGCATGTGAAGTGTAAGAAGAGGGCTGGGAACAATGCAGATTTGGAAGAGCAAACTGTAGGTGATCAATATGAATGTCTTCTGTGTTGAAAAGATCAGCTGTTAATGAGGGAAGAGCAGTGGATTTATTTAAGCAAGGCTTTCAACACTGTCTTTTGATTTATCACATAGTCAACTGGAGGAAAGATGGACTATAGAATTACAAAATAGGCAAAAAAATGGATGAGCTATCAGGTTTAAAATGCCAGTAGTACTAATGTACTTTGGCTACAGGCTCACTATACGTGGCGCTCC